>NC_080552.1:145956-154192 GCF_028640845.1 Ahaetulla prasina
TTAACTTCGGAAGGAAGCTGTCCCTCTGATTGAACGTTCTAACTGTCAGGAAATTTCTCCTTATTCTAGGTTGCTCCTCTCCTTGATTACTTTCCATCCATTGAAGAAGAGATTGGGCAGCCACTTGTCTGAAATGGTATAGGATCTCCTGCCTGAGCAGGGGGTTGGACTAGAAGACCTTCAAGGTCCCTTCCGGCTGTGTTCTCATAGATTGATTGATTGGTAGTGTGGGATGGGCTGATGTGATAGGACAAGACTGGTTCCATAGGTAGCCAAGCCCTGTAGCATATATACCTAGAGATGAAGGCAGGACTGCGCCTGGAGTATGTTTACTCCCCTTGTTAGATTTGGGCAATAACGAGGCAGGAGACCAGGATAGTGACAACAGCTCTTTACTATATGGTGAACCCAGCAGCAAACAACGATAAAACCCCTCCTTATATACAGTTCAGCTGGAGGCTTCAGCCAATTAGCAACGTGCTATTTCCCGCTCTTATTTTCCCTTCAAAACCCTTAAAGATACATTACACTCCTCCCCTCCCAGAAAACATTTTACCCCTATTTACATAAAATTAACATTTACTTTTCTACGTAATCACAGAATACGCAGGGCGCCTCCTGACTCTTCGGACCTGCGCAGTTCATTATCTGGGAGTGAGTCGAGCTGGCCGGAGGGACTGTTCGTTCCTCTCAGCTCCTCCTCCAGGCCATCCGGCCTTGGATTACTTGCAGACTCGTTCCTGCTTTCCTCAGGAGGGACCGGTTGGTGTCGCTGGACTTCATCGAACTCAGATAAGTCCCGCGTTTTTTCCGGGTTTGAGTTAGCTGTGGATTCAATCATTGAGTAGTCAGGGCCTGTTTCGTCTATTTCTGGTCTTGTGATTATTCTTTTTCTTAACTGGTCTATGTGGCGTTTCCAAACCCGGCCATCCTCTATCTCTACGAGATACGATTTGGGCCCGGTTATTTCTAGGATTGTTCCCTTTTTCCAGTTTGGGCCATCACCATAATTGTGTGCCCATACGGAACTCCCGACTGTCAATTCCCTTGTTTTGCCTGGTGTTGTTTTGTACCCGTCTGGTGTGTAGTTCGGGTTTAAACGGTCTAACGGGCATCTAAGCTTTCTCCCCATCAAGAGCTCTGCTGGGCTGCGGCCAGTCGCTACGCAAGGGGTTCTGTGTTGTACCGCTAAGAAGGTGTCAATTTTTAATTGCCAATCGCCTGGCCTGAGTCTGGATAATGCCTCTTTCGCACTCCGGACGAAACGCTCTGCAAGGCCGTTCGTCGCAGGGTGGAAAGGCGCCGAGAGGACATGCCGGATGCCCTCTTCCGCCAAGTACCCCTCAAATAGGGTTGCAGTGAACTGCGGACCGTTGTCTGAAACTAGGGTGTCTGGTAACCCGTGTGTTACAAAAAGGTGTCTCAGTACTGAAATGACAGCCTCGGCGGTCATGGATTTCATTAGAATGATTTCCAGCCATTTGGAAAATGCGTCTACCACTATTAGGAATGTTTGGCCATGGAAGGGGCCGGCAAAATCGATATGGATTCGGGACCATGGGCCCTGGGGTTTTTCCCACTCTCGGATTGGGGCCGTTGGTGGTAGTGGTCTGGATTCCTGGCATGCTTGGCATTTCCCAACCCTTTCGCTAATCTCCATGTCCATCAAGGGCCACCACACATAGCTTCTGGCTAAACCCTTCATTCTCACGATCCCAGGATGGCCTTCGTGCAAAAGTTCCAGAACTTTTTCCCGCAATTTCTCTGGGACCACCACTCTATCCCCCCAGAGCAAACACCCCCCTAGCACAGATAATTCCCCGCGCTTTTTTACATAATCCTTAAAACGCTCGCCCGGCGCAGCGGGCCATCCTCTTTGAACCCAACCAATTACAGTTTGCAATGTAATGTCCTTGTAAGAAGCCCGGGCCACCTCCTTGGAAGTGACTGGGCTAGAGTCCAAAGAGTCAATTAATAAGACGGGTGTGCCCGGAGTGGGGTCTTCGATAGTTGCTGGTAGTGGGCATCTGCTCAAGGCGTCTGCATGCCCTAACTCCTTTTCTGGCCGATGTAGCAGTTTGTACGAATAGGCAGCCAGGAAGATAGTCCATCGGGTCAACCTGGGCGAAAGTGGCACGGGCGTTGGGCGGTCGCCAGCCAGCAACCCCAGTAAGGGTCTATGGTCTGTGACGATTTCGAAGTCACGACCAAAAACATATTCATGGAACTTCTTTACTCCGGAAACTATGGCCAGGGCTTCCCTATCCAACTGACTATAGTTTCTTTCAGCCGAGGACATTGTTCGGGAGTAAAACGCTATGGGTGCTTCTGTGCCATTTGGTAGCCTGTGGCTGAGCACAGCCCCCACCCCGTAGGGGGATGCATCACAGACTAGCACCAATGGCATTGTGCTATTGTATTGGATCAATAGGCTATCACTGGACAGGAGGTTCTTTACTGCTTCGAATGCTCTAGCTTCCGCCTTTCCCCAAGACCATGCAGCATTTTTTCCTAGTAATTTGTGTAGCGGCTCGGCTATAGTAGCCTTATTTTTTTTAAAAACCGCGTAAAAATTTACCAGACCCAAAAATGCCTGCAACTCTGTTTTGTTTTGGGGTGCTGGGGCCTTTCTGATTGCCCTAACCTTGCTGTCAGTGGGGTGGATCCCCTCCCTGTCTATCCGGTAGCCCAGGAATTCTACGGATCCTACCCCGATCTGGCACTTGTTTAATTTGACTTTTAGACCGGCGGACCGGAAAATACTCAAAACTTTTCTCAGTCGCACCCCTAGTTCTTCCATATTATCGGCGGATACCAGTACGTCATCAAGCACGGTACCACCCGGGAGCCCCTGCAGAAGCCGCTCCATTAAATTTTGAAATAATCCTGGTGCACACTGACCCCAACCTGTACCCTGGTGCATTTGAAAGCACCCCTGTGCGTTACGATTGTTTGTGCCTCGGCCGTGCTGCTATCTACGGGCAACTGCTGATAGGCTTGGGCCAAATCTAGTTTGGCAAAAACCTGCCCTTGCCCTAGCGAGTGCAGCAAGTGTTGCACCACTGGGATGGGGTAAGCGCTTTTTTGTAAAGCTTTGTTTAGTGTCGCCTTGTAATCGGCGCAAATCCTGACTGACCCGTCTGGTTTCACTGGGGTGACTATTGGCGTCTCCCACTTCGCATGGTCGACTGGCACTAGTATCCCCTGGCTTACTAGTTTGTCCAGTTCCCGGTCAATCTTGGGCTTCAGGGCGAAGGGAACCCTCCTAGCCTTTAAACGGATAGGGGCAACTTGAGGGTCTAGGTTGAAGGAGATAGGGGTCCCCTTGTACTTGCCCAGGCAGTCTTTGAAAACGTCCTCGAACTCCTTCATGAGTTCGTCCTTGAGGTCGACTTCATTTCGGAAGACTCCTGTCACTCCCATGCCCAATTTCCGGAACCAGTCCAGTCCCAACAAACTCGGTAGAGTCCCATCGACGATGGTGATGGGCAGAGTTTTTTCGAACTGTCCATACTTGACGTGGACGGTTGTCACCCCTCGAACAGGGATCCTGTTCCCTTGATAGTCCTGCACTTTTAGCTTCTGCGGCCGCAGTTTGCGTTTCGCGATGGCAGGCAAGTTTTTTTCTAAGTTGTTCCAGGACATGATCGTAATTGAAGATCCAGTGTCCACTTCCATTGACAGGGCACTCCTTGATGAGTGTTTTAATAAAGATTTTTTCTCTAGGCGCGTTGATGCCTGGCCCACTCTTACACCAGTCTGGTTCAGCTTCGCGCCTTTTTTAAATTGACCAATCCCGGGCCGTTTCGCGGTTCCCGCGCTTTGATTGGTCAGTTTGAATTTTTGGCGGGAAGGTTGGGGCGCTCGGCAGGCCTTCACGATGTGCCCTTTTTTTTCACATCGCCGACACGTGGCATCCTTAAATTTGCACTGCTGCCGTTGGTGTTGGCCTCCGCAACTCGCGCATTCGCCCCGGTCTTCCCTCTCCGGCCTCCCGGTATGGAAGACTTCTTCCTCTTCCTCCTCTTCCGACTCGGCCTGGACTTTCTCGTTGTGGATCGTGGTTGTTTTCGCTGCCGCCCCTGGCGCGACCGGCTTTTGTAGGGTTTCTGCCGCTTGGGTAGACATCTCGTGAGCCCTTGCCTCATCCAGGGCGATCGCGAGCGTCAGGTTGCTTCTAGACAGCAGCCGCCGTCGCAAACGGATGTCCCTGACCCCGCAAATTAGCTGGTCGAGCAGCGCGTCTTCCAAGTCTCAGTACTCGCAATGGTTCGCGGCTTTCCTCAGTGCTGCCATGTATACACTGATGGACTTGCCTTCTCGCTGCATGCGCTGCCTTAATTCGAACCGTTGCACAAACTTGGAAGGCGTTGGTGCATAATGGGCTTTCAACGCAGTCTGCAGAGTTTGCCACGGTACCGACTGTACCGGCGTTGGCTCCGACAGCGATTCTGCGGTGTCGAAGACCTCGGGACCGCAGTGACTCAGGAAATATGCCCGTTTCCTGTTGTCCGAGACTCCTTGGAGCTCGTTGGCTTCGAGGAAGCACTCAAAGCGAGCCATGTATGACCCCCATTTTTCCTTTGCTGGGTCGAATGGCGCTGGCGGTGTGTAGCTGGACATCGCTGCTTTCCGCCCCTTATTTGCTGGGTTCGCGTATTCCTGGTTAGATCAGCTCTTTTCCTGGCGCTCTTTTGCCTCGAGATCCCACCTTCGTCGCCAGTGTTAGATTCGGGCAATAACGAGGCAGGAGACCAGGATAGTGACAACAGCTCTTTACTATATGGTGAACCCAGCAGCAAACAACGATAAAACCCCTCCTTATATACAGTTCAGCTGGAGGCTTCAGCCAATTAGCAACGTGCTATTTCCCGCTCTTATTTTCCCTCCAAAACCCTTAAAGATACATTACACCCCTGAGGCCTTTCCCTCTCGGGCCCCCTTGGCAATGGAGGGGGCTCTTTCAGGCCAGGCTTGATCCCCGTCTGAGGAGGCCTCGGCGGCGTCCTGACAGTAGTCGTCTGGGCCAAATAGGGCAGCACCAGGGCTGGAGGCTGAACCTTCTTCCGGACCTCCAATGGAATTGGGGAAGACGTCACAATCAGAGGCAAGACCTGCGTGGTTCACTGAGTGGCTGAGGAACTGGATGGGTGGGAGTAAGAGAAAAGGACTTCCTGGTTGCCCCACCGACTCGGGTCATTATTATTGATCTGTGGATGGGACTCCTTGCTGTCCTTGCTCAGGGCAACTTTTACAGCATACGATCCATCCTGTCGCGAAGAGTGAGTGTTGGAACTGGAAGGAGATCCTATCAAAAAAGGAGAAGGTTTGTAACTTCAGGTTGAAAGGAGCGGTCCTTGGTTCTCCCGTCTGTCTGTCCTGCTGTCTGTCTGTCTGTCTCTCATCTATCTATCTATCTATCTATCTATCTATCTATCTATCTATCTATCTATCTATCATCCACTCAGCTTCGCTTCTCCATTCAGTTCCGATCTGTTCTGCTGTTATCTCCTCTACTCCGCTCTACTCTACTTGTGTCTCTTCTACTCCGCTTCGCTCTCTCCTCTTTTACATCATCCATTGTATTCTCTTTTGCTCTTAGCTCCATTCTGCTCTCATTTCCTCCTCTCTATTCTGCTCCGCTCCGCTCCGCTCAAAACAACTAAACTATCTTCCACTGTCCTCTACTCAACTGTCCACAGCTCCACTCCCATCCCTCTGGCCTTTATATCTCTGCCCCAGGGCCGTGACATCACAGCATTATGTTCTCATGTGGGACAGCTGATGTCATGACCCAAGGGGCCTCTTTCTTCCCAAAAACATTAGGATGGGATATGGAAGATCCCCTTGATAACCCCCTTGATAACATTGGTGATATCATGGGGAGGAAAGCTAGGGGTCACCTATGGAATGACCCATTGTGATGGTGTCCCTCAACTTGCTAAATCTCCAAAGAACCTAAGCAAGATTAAGGCTGATCAACTTTATTCTTTGATTGGATAAGTCTGCTACTGAGCTTGGGTTTTTTTATTTTTTTATTCTGAGATATATGAGAAATGAGATGATATACTGAAGTGGTGTAGGGTTTCCTGCCTGAGCAGGAATAGAAAATATAGAATGGAATGGAATGGAATGGAACGGACCTTGAAGGTCTTCTAGTCCAGCCCCCTGCTCAAGCAGGAGAACGTATAGCATTTCAGATAAGTGGCTTTCTAGATTCTTCTTAAAAACCACCAGTGATTTCTGAAGCCAAGATATTCCACTGGTTAATTGTTCTCACTGTTAGGAAGGTTCTCCTTAATTCCACTCTAGGGATTCACTTAACAATGGTGGCAAGAAAAGTGGTAAAATGGGGCAAAACTCACTTAAGAACCATCTCGCTTAGCAACCTAAATTTTGGTCTTGATTATGGTGGCAAGTCAAGGGTTCCCTGCATTTCAGTTTCCTTGCAGATCATCCAGAATCTCTTCCTTTGTGAGCTGGATAATCCTTTAATTTAGACCAATAAAGAAATAAAGTTTGTTTTGAAGTGTGTGATTTTTGTGATTCAATGCAGCTTCTGGTTTCAGAGCTGTGTTTGCTCCAGCGGCTTTAAACACCAGCAGCTTTTTAATTTTAGAGTCTCTACAGCTTTGAACAACCTTCATGGCGGGACTTCCTGTTTGGCACCGTAGGTGATGGCGGTGATCTTTACGATCACCAACCTCTGGATTATGTGGAATCGCTAGGACAGCTTAAATCTGCTGTCCAGCGGTTCGGAAAACCCTCTCTTCGGGAGAAGAGGAGACGGTGAGCTGAGGGCAGAGGTTGAATTTCCCTAAAGCCCCTGAGAAAAAAGGGGTTTGAAGGGTTAAGTTCCCTCCAGCAACCCGAAGTGCTCCAGATCCGAGGATTTTTCTGCTTTGGCGGAACCAATCACCACGACCAAACACCGAGATTTATTTTGGACAATAAAGGATTATACCGGACAGAACGAAAGTGGGAGAACTTTATGCAAGTAGCCAAGCCAATTCCCCGTTACTTTGTAACAAGCTTGAAAACAGCAAGAAAATGGAGGCGAATTGTTAACAAGTTAACGAGCGGAAAGTGAAAGTGATACTTAGCCTTTGCCGTCTGCCGGTAAATTGCATGTTATTTGCTACTTTAACTCTTTAACTCTTTGCTGCCTGCTGATAGAATCTAGGGGAGATTTTTAAATATTGCTTTAAAAGACTGTGTTTCTCAGAGGTTAAGAAGATTTAAACTGAATATTAAGTTGGAAATAAATAAATAATTTTATAGAAGATGGCAGCCAAACAATTAAAGTCTATTGTAACAAAGGGCTCTGGAATCTCACCAGCTGTTGCCTCTCCAGCTCATACAGTGGAGACTAGAACATTGAACTTAGAGGCGGTACAAGAGAATTTAAAAGACTTTATGCAAGAAAAATTTAAAGTAATAACTGATGAGATGTCTGAAATGAAAGAGCAGATATCAGAAATTCAAGTGGGAAATAAAGAAGTTAAGGAAGGATTTATAATTGCAGTACAAAGTTTGGCAACAAATGTGATTTTATTGGAAGAGGAGGTTGAAGAAATTAAGCAACATAATTTAAAATTAGAAAATAAAATGGCTGAATTTCAAAGTAAAATGGAAAAAACAGATGATGAAATAGTTTTGATACAATATAGAAATATGGAATTTGCTCTAAGAATTCGTGGTCTGAAAGAGAATAAAGAAGAGGATTTAAGGGAAATTTTTTCTGAAGTATTTGCTGAGATATTAGCAGCTCGTCCAGCAGATGTGGCTTATCAAATTGATAAAATATATCGTGTGAATTCTTGGATAGCTAGGCAAAAAAAGTTGCCAAGGGATGTTGTTATTTATTTTACAAATAGAACAGTGAGAAATCAGATTTTGCAAGCCTCATATAAGGGGGAGAAGATTCAGATTGCTGGTCAAGATATTTTAATATTAAAGGAAATTCCACCAAAAATGTTAAGGGTATGACCTCCAACCATTTGGAAAATGCATCCACAACTATTAGGAATGTTTGGCGTGAAAAGGGCCAGCAAAATCAATGTGGATTCTTGACCAGGGCCCTTGGGGCTTTTCCCATTCTCTGACTGGGGCCGTTGGGGTAGAGGTCTGGATTCTTGGCAAGCCTGACATTTCCCTACCCTCTCAGCAATCTCTCGTCCATGAGTGGCCACCATACATAGCTTCTGGCTAACCCTTCATCCTTACGATCCCTGGG
>NC_080552.1:154292-156792 GCF_028640845.1 Ahaetulla prasina
TCCCGCCCGCCTCACGGTAGACCGGTCCCGCCGCATCCCGCGGATGGCCCCGAGGCCGGGCGACGGGACCGAGGCTTCGGCGGAGCTGCCCGACCGAGGGTCGGGATCCGTCCCCGCCGATGCCGCCGCGCCGGGTCCGGCAGACCGGTCCCGAGGCCCGAGGCTCCGGCGCCGGGATCCCGTCCCGCGGCCGCGGCCGGGAGAGCGGGGTCCCCGCCCCACGCGGACGGGGCCGGGGCCGGGGCCGGGCGCCGGCACCGCGGCCTCGGCGGAGGTGCGGGCCCGGGGGCCGGGCCCCCGGCGCCGGGACCCCGCCCCGCGCCCAGGCCCGGTAGACCGGCCCCCCTGCCCGACGCGGACGGGGCCGGGGCCGGGCGACGGCACCGCGGCCTCGGCGGAGGTGCCGGACCGAGGCCTCGGCCGAGGTGGGCGACCGAGGCCCGAGGCCCGAGGCTCCGGCGCCGGGATCCCGTCCGCGCCCAGGCCCGGTAGACCGGTCCCGCCCGCCTCACGGTAGACCGGTCTTCCTGCCCGCCGCGGACGGCTCCGGGGCCCGGCGACGGCACCGCGGCCTCGCCGGAGGTGCCCGACCGAGGCCGAGGCTCCGGCGCCGGGATCCCTCCCGCCGAGGCCGCCGCGACAGGTCCGGGAGACCGGTCCTCTGCCCGCCGCGGACGGCTCCGGGGCCCGGCGACGGGACCGCGGCCTCGGCGGAGGTGCCCGACCGAGGCCCGAGGCTCCGCGCCGGGATCCCGTCCCGCGCTCCAAGCGCCTGCCGCCGTTCGGGGCCGGGAGACCGGTCCCACTGCCCGACGCGGACGGGGCCGGGGCCGGGGCCGGGCGACGGCACCGCGGCCTCGGCGGAGGTGCCGGACCGAGGCCGAGGCTCCGGCGCCGGGGTCTCGTCCGCGCCCAGGCCCGGTAGACCGGTCTCTCTGCCCGACGCGGACGGCTCCGGGGCCCGGCGACGGCACCGCGGCCTCGCCGGAGGTGCCCGACCGAGGGCCGAGACGCCGGAGCCGGGATCCCTCCCCGCCGAGGCCGCCGCCGCGGGGCCGGGGGACCGGTCCCCCTGGCCGCCCCGGGCGGGTCCGGGGCCGGGGCCGGGCGACGGGACCGAGGCTTCGGCGGAGCTGCCCGACCGAGGGTCGGGATCCGTCCCCGCCGATACCGCCGCGCCGGGTCCGGCAGACCGGTCCCGAGGCCCGAGGCTCCGGCGCCGGGATCCCGTCCCGCGCCCGCGCCCGGGAGACCGGTCTCCCTGCCCGCCCCGGACGGCTCCGGGGCCGGGCGACGGCACCGCGGCCCCGGCGGAGGTGCCGGACCGAGGGCCGAGGCTCCGGCGCCGGGATCCCGTCCCGCGCCCAGGCCCGGTAGACCGGTCTCCCTGCCCGACGCGGACCGGGGCCGGGGCCGGGCGGCGGCACCGCGGCCTCGGCCGAGGTGCCGGACCGAGGCCCGAGACGCCGGAGCCGGGATCCCTCCCCGCCGCCCCCGCCGCGACGGGTCCGGGAGACCGGTCTCTCTGCCCGACGCGGACGGCTCCGGGGCCCGGCGACGGCACCGCGGCCTCGCCGGAGGTGCCCGACCGAGGGCCGAGGAGCCGGAGCCGGGATCCCTCCCCGCCGAGGCCGCCGCGACAGGTCCGGGAGACCGGTCCCTCTGCCCGCCGCGGACGGCTCCGGGGCCCGGCGACGGGACCGAGGCCTCGTCCGAGGTGACGGACCGAGGCCCGAGGCCCCGGCGCCGGGATCCCGTCCCGCGCGCCACGCGCCGCCCGCCGTCCCGGGGCGGGGAGCCCGGCCCCCCTGCCCGCGGGGGACGCCCCGGGGGCGGGGCGACGGCACCGCGGCCTCGGCGGAGGTGCCGGACCGAGGGCCGAGGCTCCGGCGCCGGGGTCTCGTCCCGCGCCCAGGCCCGGGAGACCGGTCTCTCTGCCCGACGCGGACGGCTCCGGGGCCCGGCGACGGCACCGCGGCCTCGCCGGAGGTGCCCGACCGAGGGCCGAGACGCCGGAGCCGGGATCCCTCCCCGCCGAGGCCGCCGCGACAGGTCCGGGAGACCGGTCCCTCTGCCCGCCGCGGACGGCTCCGGGGCCCGGCGACGGGACCGAGGCCTCGTCCGAGGTGACGGACCGAGGCCCGAGGCCCCGGCGCCGGGGTCCCGTCCCGCGCGCCCAGCGGCTGCCGCCGCGCCGGGTCCGGGAGACCGGTCCCTCTGCCCGCCGCGGACGGCTCCGGAGCCGGGCGACGGGACCGAGGCCTCGGCCGAGGTGGGCGACCGAGGCCCGCCGGCACGGCGCCGGGATGTGGTCCCTCCCTCTCCGCCGGTCGCCGCACCCAGGCCCGGTAGACCGGTGGTGTTTCTCTGGGAGTGGAGCCGCCCCGTCCCGGTCCACTCGGAAGGCGGACAGGGGGCGGACTCGGCGGCTGCGGCCGACCTCGGCATCCGGGAGTCCCGGCGTCGCCCGGCCGCGGACGCCGGAAACTCCCACGGCGTC
>NC_080552.1:161792-164292 GCF_028640845.1 Ahaetulla prasina
AGCGGTGGATCACTCGGCTCGTGCGTCGATGAAGAACGCAGCTAGCTGCGAGAATTAATGTGGTGCAGGACACATTGATCATCGACCCTTCGAACGCACTTGCGGCCCCGGGTTCCTCCGGGGCTACGCCCGTCTGAGCGTCGCCGACGGTTCAATCGCCGCGAGCGCGAGCCCGCCTCCGCCCGGGTTCCGGGCGCCTCCCTGCGCGGCGCGGGGATCGGCGTCCGAGTCCCCGGCGGGCGGCGAGGGGCCGCCTCCGGCGCGGCTGGGGTTCGCGGGCCCTCGGGCCTCCGTCCCCCCAAGTCCAGACCCCGACGGCGTCCGTCCCGTACCGCCGGCCTGCCCCGCTCCCCGCCCCGGTGGCGGCGGAGCGAGGGGGGGAAGGTCGTCCGTTCCGCCCGCGTGCGTCGCTCCCGTCCGGGGACGCCCCGAGCGCGTTCGCCCGTGGCCGCGGCCCCTCCCTCTGCGGGAGGCGGCTGACGGCCCCGGCGCGGCGCGACGGGCCCCGTCTCCCGAGTCGGCTCCGGCGTCGCACGCGAGGTGTGCGGCCGGCCGGTCGGTCCGGTCGGGGCGCGCCCGCTCCGCGCGGCTGTCTGCGGTGTTACCGTCGCATGCCCGTGCGCGAGCGTGGTGCGTCCCGGCCCGCCGGCCGGCCGCGGCCCGTGTTCGGACGTTTCCCCGTGGGCCCTCGCGGTGAAGGGGGCGGCGTCCGGGATGGTCTCGGCGTGGCGCCGCGCCTCCCTCGGAGGGGGCGGCGGGCGGTCTCGCGGCCGCCCGCCGCCCGCTCTCGTCCCAGAGAGGCGCAGAGGAAGAAAGCCAGTCCGGGCGGGCCCCTCGCTCCCTCCCGCCCCGCTCGCTCCTACGGACGGCGGTCGACCTCGTCGTCGCCGGGCCCGGGGAGCGGCCGGGGGGGTGGTGTGTGGGATCGGTCCGCCCGGTCGGCGCCCGGCGGAGCGGCACGGCCGCGTCCGCTTCGCGGCCCGCTCCGGCGCGAGACGCGAAGGAAGAAAAGGGCGAGCGACGTTGTCAAGAGGCGAGGGGCGCGCGACGGCCGTTCGCGCGCGCGAGGGCGCCACGAGCGAGCGAGAGACGCCGAGGGGAGGCCGGGGCCCGCGGCGGGCCGTCCCGTCTGACTCTCCCCCCCCGGGGGGGTTTCGGGCCGGGGACGCCGCTCGCGGTGCCGGGCCGCGCGCCCTCCGTCCTACCTGCGGCGCGTGCGGGACCGGATGGCGCCGTGCCCCGGACGTCCGAGGCGGTGCCGGTGCGCGTTCCCGCCCTCCCTCTCACCGGGAGGAAGGGGGCGCGGGCCGGGCCGTCCGGGCGGCGGGCCTCCGTGCCGGTCGCCGCTGCGCGTCCGAGGGGCGGTGACGCGCGTCCTCCGGCGCCGCGACCAGGGCTTCCCCGCCGTCGTTGGCTGGGCCGTGACCCGAGCTGCCCGGGCGGGGCTCGACGGGTCTCCTCGTCGCGAGCCCCGCGCCACCCGCTCCGGGGTCCTCTCCTCCTCCGCGGCCTCCGCCCGGCGGCCGAGCGCGTCGCCCTGTCTCGCTTCGTCCGCTCGTCCTTCCTTCCTTCCGCCTTCGTGACCGAGTGCCGGACCCGGCGGACCGGCCCGGCTCCCGCTCCTCTCCCCCTCGGGTGCGTCGGACCGGTCGGAGGGGAACTTCCGCCGGCCCGGTGGGCAGGAGGGGGCGGCGGCCGCCGCGGCCGTTTCCCAGCCCGGGCCCTCCCCTTCCGTGCGCGGCCGGCGCGCCGCCCGGCCGAGGCCGGGGCCGGCGGCGTCGCGGTCGCCGCGCCGGAGGGTCGGCCTCTTTCCGCGCCGCCAGTTTCCCTCCCCCAACACCGGGGCCGGGGACCCGGGGCGCCCGTCCCCCCCCCGGGTCGGCGGCGCTCCAAGCCCCCGCGCTGCCCCGCCGGCGGAGGCCGGGGACCGGGGAGCCCCGCCCCGCCCCTCCGCGTTCCCCCCCCAGCGGCGGTGGGGCCTCCCGAGCGGAGGGGTCCCGGGCCGAGCCGAGCGCCCGGTCTTTTTACCCGTTGAAACCCAGCTTGCGTCTCGTCTCGTTTTTTGTCGTTAACCAACAGTGACAACTCTTAGCGGTGGATCACTCGGCTCGTGCGTCGATGAAGAACGCAGCTAGCTGCGAAATTAATGTGGTGCAGGACACATTGATCATCGACCCTTCGAACGCACTTGCGGCCCCGGGTTCCTCCGGGGCTACGCCCGTCTGAGCGTCGCCGACGGTTCAATCGCTGCGAGTGCGACCCCCCGCCTCCGCCCGGGTTCCGGGCGCCTCCCTGCGCGGCGCGGGGATCGGCGTCCGAGTCCCCGGCGGGCGGCGAGGGGCCGCCTCCGGCGCGGCTGGGGGTCGCGGGGCCCCGGGGCTCCGGCCCCCCCAGTCCAGGCCCCCGCGGGGGCCGGCCCGGACCGCCGGGCTGCCCGCTCCGCCGCCGCTCCCGCCCGGTGGCGGCGGAGCGAGGGGGGGAAGGTCGTCCGTTCCGCCCG
>NC_080552.1:171792-174292 GCF_028640845.1 Ahaetulla prasina
GGAGGGGAGGGTCTAGCTGCTCCGTTTGCCTGGGCATGGAGTCAGGGCTGGGGCAGGAGATTCTCCTTCTGCAGTTTGTGTGGGCATGGAGCCAGGACTGGGACCGGGAGGCATACATTCCTCAGTGTGCGGGAGCAGGTAAGAAGGCCCGGCTGCTCTGAGGCGGGCAAGACACAACAAACCCGATCTACTGTCGTGTGTTTTCCGGGTCGACCGTTCCTCTCTCCGCTGCGCCGTTAGTCGCTGGGTGAAAGGCTGAGCGAGACCCTGCCACGACCCTATTAGGAACCGGGAGGTTCCGTCTTCAACCTAATCTTGAAGTGCGTGCGTGCTTGATGAAGCGGCCGCCTCGGTTTCATCGTCGGGTCTCCGGCAGTCGTCGGGGTAGCTGAAAATAACCCGATCTACTGTGCGTGTGTGTATATATACATACATATATATATATGTTTATGTATATGTCGTGTCCCACTCCTCCGCTGGCGGCTGGGTCCGGAAATCCGAATTAGGCGTGCCTCTGCAGCTCTGCCCAAAGTCCTAGCAAAGTCCTCAGAGCAGGCAGGAGACCAGTAAGTGACTTCAGCAAGATAAGTTTGACTTTTGCCTGACTCAGAGACTGCCAGAAAGTAGATCCTTTATATAGGCCATGGGGTGTGGCTCCATGACTCAGCACTCATTAAGGCCTGCCCTCCTTCCCTCTGTAGCCTCCGCCTCTCCAATCTTCTGATGCGAGGTCACACCAATCAGCTGTTGGTAATAAACCCTCCTCAGGCTCACCTGCTGTGGAGGAGGGGAGGGTCTAGCTGCTCCGTTTGCCTGGGCATGGAGTCAGGGCTGGGGCAGGAGTTTCTCCTTCTGCAGTTTGTGTGGGCATGGAGCCAGGACTGGGACCGGGAGGCATACATTCCTCAGTGTGCGGGAGCAGGTAAGAAGGCCCCGGCTGCTCTGAGGGCGGGCAAGACACAACAAACCCGATCTACTGTACGTGTGTTTTCCGGGTCGACCGTTCCCTCTCTCCGCTGCGCCGTTAGTCGCTGGGTGAAAGGCTGAGCCGAGACCCTGCCACGACCCTATTAAGAACCGGGAGGTTCCGTCTTCCGGCCTAATCTTCGGGGGGGGTGGGGGTGGGGGGCGTGCGCGTGCGTGGCCTTGATGAAACGGCCGCCTCGGTTTCATCGTCGGGTCTCCGGGAGTCGTCGGGGTAGCTGAAAATAACCCGATCTACTGTGTGTATATGTGTGTGTGTGTGTTTTCCGGGTCGACCGTTCTCTCCGCCGCGCCGTTAGTGGCCGGCTGAAAGGCTGAGCCGAGACCCTGCGACGACCCTATTAGGAGCGGGAGGTTCCGCCAAAGCTCGGACGTAATCCTCCGTCCTTCTTTTCCCGGAAAAGAACAGGAGCGGCTGGCTACCTCAGACCTAGCCGGCTGTATAAACACGCACGCACACGCACACGCACACACAGAGAGGGAGGGAGGAGAGAGAGAGAGAGAGAGAGAGAGAGAGAGACCTTTTCTATATAAGCCCTCAATTCTGTTAGTCGTCCTAGGCTTCGGTAGGGTCGACCCTGCCCGGCAGAAATCTAATAGCGGCGGTGTGGAGGTAAGCCATCACGCTCCCGTTCACTACAAAACCTTGCTCAGATCTTTAGATTCCTCTTTAGGGAATCCAATCGGCTTCCTACCAACTGGGACGGGGAACGGTGCGAAATTCCCTTATAGGTTAGGGAGGGCTGGGGAACGGAATCGGACAAGCTGTGCTTTCGTCTTCTGGGGTGACATTTCTCCCTACGGACTGAGCGCTGCTGGTATCAGAAGACAGTTAGAAGGAGGGTTGGGGCTGGGGCTGGGGTTAGCTTTAGGGTTAGGGTTAGGGTTAGATCACCATGAATTCCTAAAGCAAAATGAAGGTCGCCAATGAATTCGCACCACATCAGGCTGCGGATCGGGCTTTTCTTCCTTTCCAGGTAAAGATACGGAAACATCCCATTGGAGGTAAACCCCTTAGGGTTAGGGTTAGGGCTGGGGCTGGGGCAGGGCCGGGGCGGGGCCGGGGCTGGGGTTAGGGTTAGGGTTAGGGTTAGGGTTAGGGTTTGATCGCCTTGAATTCCTAGAGCAAAATGGAGGTCGCCAATGAATTCGCAGCGCATCAGTATGCCGAGAAGGGTGCTGGCTTTGTAAGTCAGGCTTTTCTTCCTTTCCAGGTAAAAGATATGGGAAAATCCCATTGGAGGGTAAACCCCCTAAGGGTTGGGGTTGGGGTTGGGGTTGGGGCTGGGGCTGGGGCTGGGGCTAGGGTTAGGGTTAGGGTTAGGGTTAGGCTTAGGCTTAGGGTTAGGGTTAGGGTTAGGGTTAGGGCCGGGGCCGGGGCCGGGGCCGGGGCAGGGCTGGGGCAGGGCTGGGGCAGGGCTGGGGCAGGGCCGGGGCGGGGCGGGACGGGGCCGGGGCCGGGGCCAGGGCCAGGGTCAGGGGAGTGAGTGTGAGGTCTCACCTCTCCAATCTTCCC
>NC_080552.1:189292-191792 GCF_028640845.1 Ahaetulla prasina
CTGCCCGGCAGAAATCTAATAGCGGCGGTGTGGAGGTAAGCCATCACGCTCCCGTTCACTACAAAACCTTGCTCAGATCTTTAGATTCCTCTTTAGGGAATCCAATCGGCTTCCTACCAACTGGGACGGGGTTCCCTTATAGGTTAGGGAGGGGTGGGGAACGGAATCGGACAAGCTGTGCTTTCGTCTTCTGGGGTGACATTTCTCCCTACGGACTGAGCGCTGCTGGTATCAGAAGACAGTTAGAAGGAGGGTTGGGGCTGGGGCTGGGGTTAGCTTTAGGGTTAGGGTTAGGGTTAGATCACCATGAATTCCTAAAGCAAAATGAAGGTCGCCAATGAATTCGCACCACATCAGGCTGCGGATCGGGCTTTTCTTCCTTTCCAGGTAAAAGATACGGAAACATCCCATTGGAGGGTAAACCCCCTTAGGGTTAGGGTTAGGGCTGGGGCTGGGGCCGGGGCCGGGGCCGGGGCTGGGGTTAGCGTTAGGGTAAGGGTTAGGGTTAGGGTTTGATCGCCTTGAATTCCTAGAGCAAAATGGAGGTCGCCAATGAATTCGCAGCGCATCAGTATGCCGAGAAGGGTGCTGGCTTTGTAAGTCAGGCTTTTCTTCCTTTCCAGGTAAAAGATATGGGAAAATCCCATTGGAGGGTAAACCCCCTAAGGGTTGGGGTTGGGGTTGGGGTTGGGGCTGGGGCTGGGGCTGGGGCTAGGGTTAGGGTTAGGGTTAGGCTTAGGCTTAGGCTTAGGGTTAGGGTTAGGGTTAGGGTTAGGGCCGGGGCCGGGGCCGGGGCCGGGGCCGGGGCCGGGGCTGGGGCCGGGGACGGGGCCGGGGCCGGGGACGGGGCCGGGGCCGGGGCCAGGGCCAGGGTCAGGGGAGTGAGTGTGAGGTCTCACCTCTCCAATCTTCCCAAGAAAGCAGGACTCTTGAAACTGCAGACGTTTTCCCAGAAGGTAGACCGGTCCCGCCCGCCTCACGGTAGACCGGTCCCGCCGCATCCCGCGGATGGCCCCGAGGCCGGGCGACGGGACCGCGGCCTCGGCGGAGGTGCCCGACCGAGGTCGGGATCCGTCCCGCCGATGCCGCCGCGCCGGGTCCGGCAGACCGGTCCCGAGGCCGAGGCTCCGCGCCGGGATCCCGTCCCGCGCCCGCGCCCGGTAGACCGGTCTCCTGCCCGACGCGGACGGCTCCGGGGCCGGGCGACGGCACCGCGGCCTCGGCGGAGGTGCCGGACCGAGGCCGAGGCTCCGCGCCGGGATCCCGTCCGCGCCCAGGCCCGGTAGACCGGTCTCCTGCCCGACGCGGACGGGGCCGGGGCGGGCGACGGCACCGCGGCCTCGGCGGAGGTGCCGGACCGAGGCCGAGGCTCCGGCGCCGGGATCCGTCCCGCGCCCAGGCCCGGTAGACCGGTCTTCCTGCCCGCCGCGGACGGCTCCGGGGCCCGGCGACGGCACCGCGGCCTCGCCGGAGGTGCCCGACCGAGGCCGAGGCCGGAGCCGGGATCCCTCCCGCCGAGGCCGCCGCGACAGGTCCGGGAGACCGGTCCTCTGCCCGCCGCGGACGGCTCCGGGGCCCGGCGACGGGACCGCGGCCTCGGCGGAGGTGCCCGACCGAGGCCGAGGCTCCGGCGCGGGATCCCGTCCCGCGCTCAAGCGCCTGCCGCCGTTCGGGGCCGGGAGACCGGTCCCACTGCCCGACGCGGACGGCTCCGGGGCGGGCGACGGCACCGCGGCCTCGGCGGAGGTGCGGACCGAGGCCGAGCTCCGGCGCCGGGGTCTCGTCCCGCGCCCAGGCCCGGTAGACCGGTCTCTCTGCCCGACGCGGACGGCTCCGGGGCCCGGCGACGGCACCGCGGCCTCGCCGGAGGTGCCCGACCGAGGCCGAGGCGGGCAGGATCCCTCCCGCCGAGGCCGCCGCGACAGGTCCGGAGACCGGTCCCTCTGCCCGCCGCGGACGGCTCCGGGGCCCGGCGACGGGACCGAGGCCTCGTCCGAGGTGACGGACCGAGGCCGAGGCCCCGGCGCCGGGATCCGTCCCGCGCGCCAGCGGCTGCCGCCGCGCCGGGTCCGGCAGACCGGTCCCTCTGCCCGCCGCGGACGGCTCCGGAGCCGGGCGACGGGACCGAGGCCTCGGCCGAGGTGGGCGACCGAGGCCCGCCGGCACGGCGCCGGGATGTGGTCCTCCTCTCCGCCGGTCGCCGCACCCAGGCCCGGTAGACCGGTGGTGTTTCTCTGGGAGTGGAGCCGCCCCGTCCCGGTCCACTCGGAAGGCGGACAGGGGGCGGACTCGGCGGCTGCGGCCGACCTCGGCATCCGGGGGTCCCGGCGGCGGCCGGCCGCGGGCGCCGGAAACTCCCACGGCGTCGGGGATCCCAAAGCCGGGTTCGCCAGGGGCGCGGGGATTTCTGGCGGCCGGGGTTTCAGAACCCTTGAGGCGTGCCGGTCTACCGGCTCCTCCACCGGCGGCAAGTACACCGTGCTGTGCCGTGCGGCGCCAC
>NC_080552.1:219584-222084 GCF_028640845.1 Ahaetulla prasina
GGGCAGAGAGACCGGTCTCCCGGACCCGTCGCGGCGGGGGCGGCGGGGAGGGATCCCGGCTCCGGCGTCTCGGGCCTCGGTCCGGCACCTCGGCCGAGGCTGGGTCCCGTCGCCGGGCCCCGGAGCCGTCCGCGGCGGGCAGAGGGACCGGTCTCCCGGACCTGTCGCGGCGGCCTCGGCGGGGAGGGATCCCGGCTCCGGCTCCTCGGCCCTCGGTCGGGCACCTCCGGCGAGGCCGCGGTGCCGTCGCCCGGCCCCGGCCCCGTCCGCGTCTGGCAGAGAGACCGGTCTACCGGGCCTGGGCGCGGGACGAGACCCCGGCGCCGGAGCCTCGGCCCTCGGTCCGGCACCTCCGCCGAGGCCGCGGTGCCGTCGCCCGGCCCCGGAGCCGTCCGCGTCGGGCAGTGGGACCGGTCTCCCGGCCCCGGAACGGCGGCAGGCGCTTGGAGCGCGGGACGGGATCCCGGCGCCGTGCCGGCGGCCTCGGGCCTCGGTCCGGCACCTCCGCCGAGGCCGCGGTCCGTCGCCGGCCCCGGAGCCGTCCGCGGCGGGCAGAGGACCGGTCTCCCGGACCTGTCGCGGCGGCCTCGGCGGGGAGGATCCGGCTCCGGCTCCTCGGCCTCGGTCGGGCACCTCCGGCGAGGCCGCGGTGCCGTCGCCCGGCCCCGGAGCCGTCCGCGGCGGGCAGAGGACCGGTCTACCGGGCCTGGGCGCGGGACGGGATCGGCGCCGGAGCCTCGGGCCTCGGTCCGGCACCTCCGCCGAGGCCGCGGTGCCGTCGCCCGGCCCGGCCCGTCCGCGTCGGGCAGGGAGACCGGTCTACCGGGCCTGGGCGCGGGACGGGATCCCGGCGCCGGAGCCTCGGCCCTCGGTCCGGCACCTCCGCCGAGGCCGCGGTGCCGTCGCCCGGCCCCGGGGCCGTCCGCGTCGGGCAGGGGGGCCGGTCTACCGGGCGCGGGCGCGGGGCGGGGTCCCGGCGCCGGGGCCTCGGGCCTCGGGGCCCGTCTGCCGGACCCGGCGCGGCGGCACCGGCGGGGACGGACCCCGACCCTCGGTCGGGCAGCTCCGCCGAAGCCTCGGTCCCGTCGCCCGGCCTCGGGGCCATCCGCGGGATGCGGCGGGACCGGTCTACCGTGAGGCGGGCGGGACCGGTCTACCTTCTGGGAAAACGTCTGCAGTTTCAAGAGTCCTGCTTTCTTGGGAAGATTGGAGAGGTGAGACCTCACACTCACTCCCCTGACCCTGGCCCTGGCCCGGCCCGGCCCGGCCCGGCCCGGCCCGTCCCGTCCCGGCCCCAGCCCGGCCCGGCCCGGCCCGGCCCGGCCCGGCCTAACCTAACCTAACCCTAACCCTAACCCTAAGCCTAAGCCTAAGCCTAACCCTAACCCTAACCCTAGCCCCAGCCCCAGCCCCAGCCCCAACCCCAACCCCAACCCCAACCCTTAGGGGGTTTACCCCTCAATGGGATTTTCCCATATCTTTTTCCTGGAAAGGGAGAAAAGCCTGACTTACAAAGCCAGCACCCTTCTCGGCATACTGATGCGCTGCGAATTCATTGGCGACCTCCATTTTGCTCTAGGAATTCAAGGCGATCAAACCTAACCCTAACCCTTACCCTAACGCTAACCCCAGCCCGGCCCGGCCCGGCCCCAGCCCCAGCCTAACCCTAACCCTAAGGGGGTTTACCCTCCAATGGGATGTTTCCGTATCTTTTACCTGGAAAGGAAGAAAAGCCCGATCCGCAGCCTGATGTGGTGCGAATTCATTGGCGACCTTCATTTTGCTTTAGGAATTCATGGTGATCTAACCCTAACCCTAACCCTAAAGCTAACCCCAGCCCCAGCCCCAACCCTCCTTCTAACTGTCTTCTGATACCAGCAGCGCTCAGTCCGTAGGGAGAAATGTCACCCCAGAAGACGAAAGCACAGCTTGTCCGATTCCGTTCCCCACCCCTCCCTAACCTATAAGGGAATTTCGGTACCGGTTCCCCCGTCCCAGTTGGTAGGAAGCCGATTGGATTCCCTAAAGAGGAATCTAAAGATCTGAGCAAGGTTTTGTAGTGAGCGGGAGCGTGATGGCTTACCTCCACACCGCCGCTATTAGATTTCTGCCGGGCAGGGTCGACCCTACCGAAGCCTAGGACGACTAACAGAATTGAGGGCTTATATAGAAAAGGTCTCTCTCTCTCTCTCTCTCTCTCTCTCTCTCTCTCTCCTCCCTCCCTCTCTGTGTGTGCGTGTGCGTGTGCGTGCGTGTTTATACAGCCGGCTAGGTCTGAGGTAGCCAGCCGCTCCTGTTCTTTTCCGGGAAAAGAAGGACGGAGGATTACGTCCGAGCTTTGGCGGAACCTCCCGCTCCTAATAGGGTCGTCGCAGGGTCTCGGCTCAGCCTTTCAGCCGGCCACTAACGGCGCGGCGGAGAGAACGGTCGACCCGGAAAACACACACACACACACATATACACACAGTAGATCGGGTTATTTTCAGCTACCCCGACTCCG
>NC_080552.1:229584-232084 GCF_028640845.1 Ahaetulla prasina
GCCGCCTCCCGCAGAGGGAGGGCCGCGGCCACGGGCGAACGCGCTCGGGCGTCCCCGGACGGGAGCGACGCACGCGGGCGGAACGGACGACCTTCCCCCCCTCGCTCCGCCGCCACCGGGGCGGGGAGCGGGGCAGGCCGGCGGTACGGGACGGACGCCGTCGGGGTCTGGACTTGGGGGGACGGAGGCCCGAGGGCCCGCGAACCCCAGCCGCGCCGGAGGCGGCCCCTCGCCGCCCGCCGGGGGCTCGGGCGCCGGTCCCCGCGCCGCGCAGGGAGGCGCCCGGAACCCGGGCGGAGGCGGGGGGTCGCACTCGCAGCGATTGAACCGTCGGCGACGCTCAGACGGGCGTAGCCCCGGGAGGAACCCGGGGCCGCAAGTGCGTTCGAAGGGTCGATGATCAATGTGTCCTGCAATTCACATTAATTCTCGCAGCTAGCTGCGTTCTTCATCGACGCACGAGCCGAGTGATCCACCGCTAAGAGTTGTCACTGTTGGTTAACGACAAAAAACGAGACGAGACGCAAGCTGGGTTTCAACGGGTAAAAAGACCGGGCGCTCGGCTCGGGCCCGGGATGCGGCGAGCTGCTGCCGGCGGGCTCTAACCCCGCCGCCCGGCGAGGCGGCGGGCCACCTGCCCGTCGAGGCCTTCCCAGCCGACCCGGAGCCGGTCGCGGCGCACCGCTCCGGCGGAAATGCGCCCGACGGACCGACCGGCCGGCCGCACCTCGCGTGCGACGCGGAGCCGACTCGGGAGGCGGGGGCCCGGCCCCGCGCGCCGGCCCCCGCGAGGCGGCGGCGGAGCGGCGGCGGGCGGGACGCACCACGCTCGCGCACGGGCATGCGACGGTAACACCGCAGACAGCCGCGCGGGCGCGCGCCCGACCGGACCGACCGGCCGGCCGCACACCTCGCGTGCGACGCCGGAGCCGACTCGGGAGACGGGGCCCGTCGCGCCGCGCCGGGGCCGTGGGGCGGCGGTCCCTCCGGAACCCCCTCCCGCGAGGCGGCGGGAGGAGGATCCGCCGGCCCGGCCTCGGCCGGGCGGCGCGCCGGGGCCGCCACCGGGGCGGGAGCGGGCAGGCCGGCGGTACGGGACGGACGCCGTCGGGGTCTGGACTTGGGGGACGGAGGCCCGGCCCGGCCTCGGCGGCGGCGCGCCGGGGCCGCCACCGGGGCGGGGAGCGGGGCAGGCCGGCGGTACGGGACGGACGCCGTCGGGGTCTGGACTTGGGGGGACGGAGGCCCGAGGGCCCGCGAACCCCAGCCGCGCCGGAGGCGGCCCCTCGCCGCCCGCCGGGGACTCGGACGCCGATCCCCGCGCCGCGCAGGGAGGCGCCCGGGACCCGGGCGGGGGGGGGGGGGCGCACTCGCAGCGATTGGACCGTCGGCGGCGCTCAGACGGGCGTAGCCCCGGGAGGAACCCGGGGCCGCAAGTGCGTTCGAAGGGTCGATGATCAATGTGTCCTGCAATTCACATTAATTCTCGCAGCTAGCTGCGTTCTTCATCGACGCACGAGCCGAGTGATCCACCGCTAAGAGTTGTCACTGTTGGTTAACGACAAAAAACGAGACGAGACGCAAGCTGGGTTTCAACGGGTAAAAAGACCGGGCGCTCGGCTCGGCCCGGGACCCCTCCGCTCGGGAGGCCCCACCGCCGCTGGGGGGGAAACGCGGAGAGTCGAGGCGGAGCTCCCCGGTCCCCGGCCTCGCCCGGCGAGGCAGCTCGAGGCTTTGAACCGCCGCCGACCCCGGGCGGGGAACGGCGTCTCGGGTACCCGGCCCACGTGTTTGGGGAGGAAACTGGCGGCGCGGAAAGAGGCCGACCCTCCGGCGCGGCGACCGCGACGCCGCCGGCCCGGCCTCGGCGGGCGGCGCGCCGGCCGCGCACGGAAGGGACGCCCGGGCTGGAAAACGGCCGCGGCGGCAGCCCGCCTCTCCTGCCCATCGGGCCTGCGGAAGTTTCCCTCCGATCGGTCCGACGCACCCGCGGGGGGGAGGGGCGGGGGCCGGGCCGGTCCGCCGGGTCCGGCACTCGGTGACGAAGGCGGAAGGAAGGAAGGACGAGCGGACGAAGCGAGACAGGGGCGACGCGCTCGGCCGCCGGGCGGAGGCCGCGGAGGAGGAGAGGACCCCGGGCGGGTGGCGCGGGGCTCGCGACGAGGAGACCCGTCGAGCCCCGCCCGGGCAGCTCGGGTCACGGCCCAGCCAACGACGGCGGGGAAGCCCTGGTCGCGGCGCCGGAGGACGCGCGTCACCGCCCCTCGGACCGCGCAGCGCGACCGGCACGGAGGCCCGGCCCGCCCGGACGGCCCGGCCGCGCCCCCTTCCCTCCCCGGTGAGAGGGAGGGCGGGGAACGCGCACCGGCACCGCCTCGGACGTCCGGGGCACGGCGCCATCCGGTCCCGCACGCGCCGCAGGTAGGACGGAGGGCGCGCGGCCCGGCACCGCGGGCGGCGTCCCGGCGAAACCCCGGGAGAGTCAGACAGGACGGCCGCC
>NC_080552.1:237084-239584 GCF_028640845.1 Ahaetulla prasina
CCGTGAGGCGGGCGGGACCGGTCTACCTTCTGGGAAAACGTCTGCAGTTTCAAGAGTCCTGCTTTCTTGGGAAGATTGGAGGTGAGACCTCACACTCACTCCCCTGACCCTGGCCCTGGCCCGGCCCGGCCTAACCCTAGCCCCAGCCCCAGCCTAACCCTAGCCCCAGCCCCAGCCCCAGCCCCAGCCTAACCCTAACCCTAACCCTAACCCTAACCCTAACCCTAACCCTAACCCTAACCCTAACCCTAGCCCCAGCCCCAGCCCCAGCCCCAACCCCAACCCTTAGGGGGTTTACCCTCCAATGGGATTTTCCCATATCTTTTACCTGGAAAGGAAGAAAAGCCTGACTTACAAAGCCAGCACCCTTCTCGGCATACTGATGCGCTGCGAATTCATTGGCGACCTCCATTTTGCTCTAGGAATTCAAGGCGATCAAACCTAACCCTAACCCTTACCCTAACGCTAACCCCAGCCCGGCCCCGGCGGCCCGGCCCGGCCCCAGCCCCAGCCCTAACCCTAACCCTAAGGGGGTTTACCCTCCAATGGGATGTTTCCGTATCTTTTACCTGGAAAGGAAGAAAAGCCCGATCCGCAGCCTGATGTGGTGCGAATTCATTGGCGACCTTCATTTTGCTTTAGGAATTCATGGTGATCTAACCCTAACCCTAACCCTAAAGCTAACCCCAGCCCCAGCCCCAACCCTCCTTCTAACTGTCTTCTGATACCAGCAGCGCTCAGTCCGTAGGGAGAAATGTCACCCCAGAAGACGAAAGCACAGCTTGTCCGATTCCGTTCCCCACCCGTCCCTAACCTATAAGGAATTTGGTGCAGTTCCCCGTCCCAGTTGGTAGGAAGCCGATTGGATTCCCTAAAGAGGAATCTAAAGATCTGAGCAAGGTTTTGTAGTGAGCAGGGCGTGATGGCTTACCTCCACACCGCCGCTATTAGATTTCTGCCGGGCAGGGTCGACCCTACCGAAGCCTAGGACGACTAACAGAATTGAGGGCTTATATAGAAAAGGTCTCTCTCTCTCTCTCTCTCTCTCTCTCTCTCTCCTCCCTCCCTCTCTGTGTGTGCGTGTGCGTGTGCGTGCGTGTTTATACAGCCGGCTAGGTCTGAGGTAGCCAGCCGCTCCTGTTCTTTTCCGGGAAAAGAAGGACGGAGGATTACGTCCGAGCTTTGGCGGAACCTCCCGCTCCTAATAGGGTCGTCGCAGGGTCTCGGCTCAGCCTTTCAGCCGGCCACTAACGGCGGCGGAGAGAACGGTCGACCGGAAAACACACACACACACACACAGTAGATCGGGTTATTTTCAGCTACCCGGCGACTCCCGGAGACCCGGCGATGAAACCGGGCGGCCGTTTCATCAAGGCCACGCACGCGCACGCCCCCCACCCCCACCCCCCCCGAAGATTAGGCCGGAAGACGGAACCTCCCGGTTCTTAATAGGGTCGTGGCAGGGTCTCGGCTCAGCCTTTCACCCAGCGACTAACGGCGCAGCGGAGAGAGGAGCAGTCGACCGGAAAACACACGTACAGTAGATCGGGTTTGTTGTGTCTTGCCCGCCCTCAGAGCAGCCGGGGCCTTCTTACCTGCTCCCGCACACTGAGGAATGTATGCCTCCCGGTCCCAGTCCTGGCTCCATGCCCACACAAACTGCAGAAGGAGAATCTCCCTGCCCCAGCCCTGACTCCATGCCCAGGCAAACGGAGCAGCTAGACCCCTCCCCCTCCTCCACAGCAGGTGAGCCTGAGGAGGGTTTATTACCAACAGCTGATTGGTGTGACCCTCGCATCAGAAGATTGGAGGCGGAGGCTACAGAGGAAGGAGGGCAGGCCTTAATGAGTGCTGAGTCATGGAGCCACACCCCATGGCCTATATAAAGGATCTACTTTCTGGCAGTCTCTGAGTCAGGCAAAGTCAAACTTATCTTGCTGAAGTCACTTACTGGTCTCCTGCCTGCTCTGAGGACTTTGCTAGGACTTTGGGCAGAGCTGCAGAGCACGCCTGATTCGGTTCCCGGACCCAGCCGTCAGCGGAGGAGTGGGACACGACATATACATAAACATATATATATATGTATGTATATATACACACGTACAGTAGATCGGGTTTGTTGTGTCTTGCCCGCCCTCAGAGCAGCCGGGCCTTCTTACCTGCTCCGCACACTGAGGAATGTATGCCTCGGTCCCAGTCCTGGCTCCATGCCCAGGCAAGCGGGCAGCTAGACCCCTCCCCTCCTCCACAGCAGGTGAGCCTGAGGAGGTTTATTACCAACAGCTGATTGGTGTGACCCTCGCATCAGAAGATTGGAGGCGGAGGCTACAGAGGGAAGGAGGGCAGGCCTTAATGAGTGCTGAGTCATGGAGCCACACCCCATGGCCTATATAAAGGATCTACTTTCTGGCAGTCTCTGAGTCAGGCAAAGTCAAACTTATCTTGCTGAAGTCACTTACTGGTCTCCTGCCTGCTCTGAGGACTTTGCTAGGACTTTGGG
>NC_080552.1:252084-257084 GCF_028640845.1 Ahaetulla prasina
GGGCCTCGGTCGGGCACCTCCGGCGAGGCCGCGGTGCCGTCGCCCGGCCCCGGAGCCGTCCGCGGCGGGCAGAGGACCGGTCTCCCGGACCCGGCGCGGCGGCAGCCGCTGGCGCGCGGGACGGGATCCCGGCGCGGGGCCGACGGCACGCCGCGGCCCGAGCGGGGAGGAGGCGGGGCTCGGACCCACCGGGTGGAGGATCCGGGCCCGCGAAAGCGACGCTTCGAGTCGGTCGCCGAGGCGGGGAGGCGTCCGCTCCGCCTGAACACCGGCCCGCGGAGGGCCGGCCCGCGAGGTCCTCCCCGAGGCGACCGCGGAGTCCACGATCGATCGGGGGGAGAAGGAGGACCCGTCCGACCGCTCGTCGGCCCTCCCCCAGGGCGAACGAGAGCGGTCCCTGCCGCGGACGGGTGGCGCCGCACGGCACAGCACGGTGTACTTGCCGCCGGTGGAGGAGCCGGTAGACCGGCACGCCTCAAGGGTTCTGAAAACCCAGTCGCCAGAAATCTCCGCGCACCTGGCGAACCCGGCTTTGGGATCCTCGACGCCGTGGGAGTTTCCGGCGTCCGCGGCCGGGCGACGCCGGGACTCCCGGATGCCGAGGTCGGCCGCAGCCGCCGAGTCCGCCCCCTGTCCGCCTTCCGAGTGGACCGGGACGGGGCGGCTCCACTCCCAGAGAAACACCACCGGTCTACCGGGCCTGGGTGCGGCGACCGGCGGAGAGGGAGGGACCACATCCCGCGGCCGTGCCGGCGGCCTCGATCGCCCACCTCGGCCGAGGCCTCGGTCCCGTCGCCCGGCTCCGGAGCCGTCCGCGGCGGGCAGAGGACCGGTCTCCCGGACCCGGCGCGGCGGCAGCCGCTGGCGCGCGGGACGGGATCCCGGCTCCGGCTCCTCGGCCTCGGTCCGTCACCTCGGACGAGGCCTCGGTCCGTCACCTCGGACGAGGCCTCGGTCCCGTCGCCGGGCCCCAGGCCGTCCGCGGCGGGCAGAGGGACCGGTCTCCCGGACCTGTCGCGGCGGCCTCGGCGGGGAGGGATCCCGGCTCCGGCTCCTCGGCCCTCGGTCGGGCACCTCCGGCGAGGCCGCGGTGCCGTCGCCGGGCCCCGGAGCCGTCCGCGTCGGGCAGAGAGACCGGTCTACCGGGCCTGGGCGCGGGACGAGACCCCGGCGCCGGAGCCTCGGCCCTCGGTCCGGCACCTCCGCCGAGGCCGCGGTGCCGTCGCCCGGCCCCGGAGCCGTCCGCGTCGGGCAGTGGGACCGGTCTCCCGGCCCCGGAACGGCGGCAGGCGCTTGGAGCGCGGGACGGGATCCCGGCGCCGGAGCCTCGGGCCTCGGTCGGGCACCTCCGCCGAGGCCGCGGTCCCGTCGCCGGGCCCCGGAGCCGTCCGCGGCGGGCAGAGGGACCGGTCTCCCGGACCTGTCGCGGCGGCCTCGGCGGGGAGGGATCCCGGCTCCGGCTCCTCGGCCCTCGGTCGGGCACCTCCGGCGAGGCCGCGGTGCCGTCGCCGGGCCCCGGAGCCGTCCGCGGCGGGCAGGAAGACCGGTCTACCGGGCCTGGGCGCGGGACGGGATCCCGGCGCCGGAGCCTCGGGCCTCGGTCCGGCACCTCCGCCGAGGCCGCGGTGCCGTCGCCCGGCCCGGCCCCGTCCGCGTCGGGCAGGAGACCGGCCTACCGGGCCTGGGCGCGGGCCGGGACCCCGGCGCCGGAGCCTCGGCCCTCGGTCCGGCACCTCCGCCGAGGCCGCGGTGCCGTCGCCCGGCCCCGGAGCCGTCCGCGTCGGGCAGGGAGACCGGTCTACCGGGCGCGGGCGCGGGACGGGATCCCGGCGCCGGGGCCTCGGGCCTCGGGACCGGTCTGCCGGACCCGGCGCGGCGGCATCGGCGGGGACGGATCCCGACCCTCGGTCGGGCAGCTCCGCCGAAGCCTCGGTCCCGTCGCCCGGCCTCGGGGCCATCCGCGGGATGCGGCGGGACCGGTCTACCGTGAGGCGGGCGGGACCGGTCTACCTTCTGGGAAAACGTCTGCAGTTTCAAGAGTCCTGCTTTCTTGGGAAGATTGGAGAGGTGAGACCTCACACTCACTCCCCTGACCCTGGCCCTGGCCCCGGCCCGGCCCGTCCGTCCCGGCCCCAGCCCGGCCCGGCCCCAGCCCGGCCCGGCCCCGGAACGGCGGCAGGCGCTTGGAGCGCGGGACGGGATCCCGGCGCGGAGCCTCGGCCCCCGGCCGGGCACCTCCGGCGAGGCCGCGGTGCCGTCGCCGGGCCCCGGAGACGTCCGCGTCGGGCAGAGAGACCGGTCTCCCGGACCTGTCGCGGCGGCCTCGGCGGGGAGGGATCCCGGCTCCGGCTCCTCGGCCCTCGGTCGGGCACCTCCGGCGAGGCCGCGGTGCCGTCGCCGGCCCCGGGCCGTCCGCGGCGGGCAGGAAGACCGGTCTACCGGGCCTGGGCGCGGGACGGGATCGGCGCGGGCCTCGGGCCTCGGTCCGGCACCTCCGCCGAGGCCGCGGTGCCGTCGCCCGGCCCGGCCCCGTCCGCGTCGGGCAGGAGACCGGTCTACCGGGCCTGGGCGCGGGACGGGATCGGCGCGGAGCCTCGGCCTCGGTCCGGCACCTCCGCCGAGGCCGCGGTGCCGTCGCCCGGCCCCGGAGCCGTCCGCGTCGGGCAGGAGACCGGTCTACCGGGCGCGGGCGCGGGACGGGATCGGCGCCGGAGCCTCGGGCCTCGGGACCGGTCTGCCAGACTCGGCGCGGCAGCATCGGCGGGGAGGGATCCCGACCCTTGGTCGGGCACCTCCGCCGAAGCCTCGGTCCCGTCACCCAGCCTCAGGGCCATCCGCGGGATGCGGAGGGACCGGTCTACCGTGGGGCGGGCGGGGCCGGGCTACCTTCTGGGAAAACGTCTGCAGTTTCAAGAGTCCTGCTTTCTTGGGAAGATTGGAGAGGTGAGACCTCACTCACTCCCCTGACCCTGGCCCTGGCCCGGCCCGGCCCGTCCGTCCCGGCCCCAGCCCGGCCCGGCCCGGCCCCGGAACGGCGGCAGGCGCTTGGAGCGCGGGACGGGATCCCGGCGCGGAGCCTCGGGCCTCGGTCGGGCACCTCCGCCGAGGCCGCGGTCCCGTCGCCGGGCCCCGGAGCCGTCCGCGGCGGGCAGAGGACCGGTCTCCCGGACCTGTCGCGGCGGCCTCGGCGGGAGGATCCGGCTCCGGCTCCTCGGCCTCGGTCGGGCACCTCCGGCGAGGCCGCGGTGCCGTCGCCGGCCCCGGGCCGTCCGCGGCGGGCAGGAAGACCGGTCTACCGGGCCTGGGCGCGGGACGGGATCGGCGCGGGCCTCGGGCCTCGGTCCGGCACCTCCGCCGAGGCCGCGGTGCCGTCGCCCGGCCCGGCCCCGTCCGCGTCGGGCAGGAGACCGGTCTACCGGGCCTGGGCGCGGGACGGGATCGGCGCGGAGCCTCGGCCTCGGTCCGGCACCTCCGCCGAGGCCGCGGTGCCGTCGCCCGGCCCCGGAGCCGTCCGCGTCGGGCAGGAGACCGGTCTACCGGGCGCGGGCGCGGGACGGGATCGGCGCCGGAGCCTCGGGCCTCGGGACCGGTCTGCCGGACCCGGCGCGGCGGCATCGGCGGGGACGGATCCCGACCCTCGGTCGGGCAGCTCCGCCGAAGCCTCGGTCCCGTCGCCCGGCCCGGCCCGGCCCCAGCCCGGCCCCGGGCCGTCCGCGGCGGGCAGAGGACCGGTCTACCGTGAGGCGGGCGGGACCGGTCTACCTTCTGGGAAAACGTCTGCAGTTTCAAGAGTCCTGCTTTCTTGGGAAGATTGGAGGTGAGACCTCACACTCACTCCCCTGACCCTGGCCCTGGCCCGGCCCGGCCCGTCCCGGCCCGTCCCGTCCCGGCCCGTCCCGGCCCGTCCGTCCCGGCCCGTCCCGGCCCCAGCCCCAACCCCAACCCCAACCCCAACCCCAACCCCAACCCCAACCCCAACCCCAACCCCAACCCCAACCCCAACCCCAACCCCAACCCCAACCCCAACCCCAACCCTTAGGGGGTTTACCCTCCAATGGGATTTTCCCATATCTTTTACCTGGAAAGGAAGAAAAGCCTGACTTACAAAGCCAGCACCCTTCTCGGCATACTGATGCGCTGCGAATTCATTGGCGACCTCCATTTTGCTCTAGGAATTCAAGGCGATCAAACCTAACCCTAACCCTTACCCTAACGCTAACCCCAGCCCGGCCCGGCCCGGCCCCAGCCCCAGCCTAACCCTAACCCTAAGGGGTTTACCTCCAATGGGATGTTTCCGTATCTTTTACCTGGAAAGGAAGAAAAGCCCGATCCGCAGCCTGATGTGGTGCGAATTCATTGGCGACCTTCATTTTGCTTTAGGAATTCATGGTGATCTAACCCTAACCCTAACCCTAAAGCTAACCCCAGCCCCAGCCCCAACCCTCCTTCTAACTGTCTTCTGATACCAGCAGCGCTCAGTCCGTGGGAGAAATGTCACCCCAGAAGACGAAAGCACAGCTTGTCCGATTCCGTTCCCCACCCTCCCTAACCTATAAGGAATTTGGTACGGTTCCCCGTCCCAGTTGGTAGGAAGCCGATTGGATTCCCTAAAGAGGAATCTAAAGATCTGAGCAAGGTTTTGTAGTGAGCAGGGGCGTGATGGCTTACCTCCACACGCCGCTATTAGATTTCTGCCGGGCAGGGTCGACCCTACGAAGCCTAGGACGACTAACAGAATTGAGGGCTTATATAGAAAAGGTCTCTCTCTCTCTCTCTCTCTCTCTCTCTCTCTCCTCTCCTCTCTGTGTGTGCGTGTGCGTGTGCGTGCGTGTTTATACAGCCGGCTAGGTCTGAGGTAGCCAGCCGCTCCTGTTCTTTTCCGGGAAAAGAAGGACGGAGGATTACGTCCGAGCTTTGGCGGAACCTCCCGCTCTAATAGGGTCGTCGCGGGGTCTCGGCTCAGCCTTTCAGCCGGCCACTAACGGCGCGGCGGAGAGAAC
>NC_080552.1:264584-267241 GCF_028640845.1 Ahaetulla prasina
CGCCGGAGCCGACTCGGGAGACGGGGCCCGTCGCGCCGCGCCGGGGCCGTCGGCCGCCTCCCCCAGAGGGAGGGGCCCCGCCCCCGGGCGACCGCGCCCGGGGCGCCCCCGGACGGGAGCGACGCACGCGGGCGGAACGGACGACCTTCCCCCCCTCGCTCCGCCGCCACCGGGGCGGGGAGCGGGGCAGGCCGGCGGTACGGGACGGACGCCGTCGGGGTCTGGACTTGGGGGGACGGGGGCCCGGGGGCCCGCGGACCCCAGCCGCGCCGGGGGCCTCGCCGCCCGCCGGGGACTCGGACGCCGATCCCGCGCCGCGCAGGAGGCGCCCGGAACCCGGGCGGAGGCGGGGGTCGCACTCGCAGCGATTGAACCGTCGGCGACGCTCAGACAGGCGTAGCCCCGGAGGAACCGGGGCCGCAAGTGCGTTCGAAGGGTCGATGATCAATGTGTCCTGCAATTCACATTAATTCTCGCAGCTAGCTGCGTTCTTCATCGACGCACGAGCCGAGTGATCCACCGCTAAGAGTTGTCACTGTTGGTTAACGACAAAAAACGAGACGAGACGCAAGCTGGGTTTCAACGGGTAAAAAGACCGGGCGCTCGGCTCGGCCCGGGACCCCTCCGCTCGGGAGGCCCCACCGCCGCTGGAAACGCGGAGAGTCGAGGCGGAGCTCCCGGTCCCGGCCTCGCCCGGCGAGGCAGCTCGAGGCTTTGAACCGCCGCCGACCCCGGGCGGAACGGCGTCTCGGGTACCCGGCCCACGTGTTTGGGGAGGAAACTGGCGGCGCGGAAAGAGGCCGACCCTCCGGCGCGGCGACCGCGACGCCGCCGGCCCGGCCTCGGCCGGGCGGCGCGCCGCGCAGGAGGCGCCCGGAACCCGGGCGGAGGCGGGGGTCGCACTCGCAGCGATTGAACCGTCGGCGACGCTCAGACGGGCGTAGCCCAGGAGGAACCCGGGGCCGCAAGTGCGTTCGAAGGGTCGATGATCAATGTGTCCTGCAATTCACATTAATTCTCGCAGCTAGCTGCGTTCTTCATCGACGCACGAGCCGAGTGATCCACCGCTAAGAGTTGTCACTGTTGGTTAACGACAAAAAACGAGACGAGACGCAAGCTGGGTTTCAACGGGTAAAAAGACCGGGCGCTCGGCTCGGCCCGGGACCCCTCCGCTCGGGAGGCCCCACCGCCGCTGGAAACGCGGAGAGTCGAGGCGGAGCTCCCGGTCCCGGCCTCGCCCGGCGAGGCAGCTCGAGGCTTTGAACCGCCGCCGACCCCGGGCGGAACGGCGTCTCGGGTACCCGGCCCACGTGTTTGGGGAGGAAACTGGCGGCGCGGAAAGAGGCCGACCCTCCGGCGCGGCGACCGCGACGCCGCCGGCCCGGCCTCGGCCGGGCGGCGCGCCGGCCGCGCACGGAAGGGACGCCCGGGCTGGAAAACGGCCGCGGCGGCAGCCGCCTCTCCTGCCCATCGGGCCTGCGGAAGTTTCCTCCGATCGGTCCGACGCACCCGAGGGAGAGGAGCGGGAGCCGGGCCGGTCCGCCGGGTCCGGCACTCGGTCACGAAGGCGGAAGGAAGGAAGGACGAGCGGACGAAGCGAGACAGGGGCGACGCGCTCGGCCGCCGGGCGGAGGCCGCGGAGGAGGAGAGGACCCCGGGGCGGGTGGCGCGGGGGCTCGCGCGGAGGAGCCCCGGCGGAGCCCCGCCCGGCCAGCTCGGGTCACGGCCCAGCCAACGACGGCGGGGGAAGCCCTGGTCGCGGCGCCGGAGGACGCGCGTCACCGCCCCCTCGGACCGCGCAGCGGCGACCGGCACGGAGGCCCGGCCCGCCCGGACGGCCCGGCCCGCGCCCCCCCCTCCCTCCCCGGTGAGAGGAGGCGGGGAACGCACCGGCACCGCCTCGGACGTCCGGGGCACGGCGCCATCCGGTCCCGCACGCGCCGCAGGTAGGACGGAGGGCGCGCGGCCCGGCACCGCGAGCGGCGTCCCGGCGAAACCCCGGGGAGAGTCAGACGGGACGGCCCGCCGCGGGCCCCGGCCCCCCCTCGGCGTCCCTCCCTCCCCCGTGGCGCCCTCGCGCGCGCGAACGGCCGTCGCGCGCCCCTCGCCTCTTGACAACGTCGCTCGCCCTTTTCTTCCTTCGCGTCTCGCGCCGAAGCGGGCCGCGAAGCGGACGCGGCCGTGCCGCTCCGCCGGGCGCCGACCGGGCGGACCGATCCCACACCACCCCGGCCGCTCCCGGGCCCGGCGACGACGAGGTCGACCGCCGTCCGTAGGAGCGAGCGGGGCGGGAGGAGCGAGGCCCGCCCGGACTGGCTTTCTTTCCTCTGCGCTCTCTCTGGGACGAGGCGGGGCGGCGGGCGGCCGCGAGACCGCCCGCCCGCCGCCGCGGGTGGCCGACGGCCGGCCCGGCCTCGCCCGGCGAGGCAGCTCGAGGCTTTGAACCGCCGCCGACCCGGGCGGAACGGCGTCTCGGGTACCCGGCCCACGTGTTTGGGGAGAAACTGGCGGCGCGGAAGAGGCCGACCCTCCGGCGCGGCGACCGCGACGCCGCCGGCCCGGCCTCGGCCGGGCGGCGCGCCGGCCGCGCACGGAAGGGACGCCCGGGCTGGAAAACGGCCGCGGCGGCAGCCCGCCTCTCCTGCCCATCGGGCCTG
>NC_080552.1:267341-269841 GCF_028640845.1 Ahaetulla prasina
CTAACCCTAACCCTCCCCCTCCTTCTCCCCGAGTAGACCGGGCCCGGTCGAGAAAACTGCTTCTCTCTTTCTGTATCTCTCCGTCTCTTTTCCGCACGCCACGGGCGCCCTCGGATCTTCTCCGGGCAGACCTGGCCTCGCTCGCCCCTCTCCGGGTAGACCGGCGCCCCTCAAACAGCCGCCCCTTTTTCGTCGTCGGGTCCCCGGGAGTCGTCGGGGTAGCTGAAAATAACCCGATCTACTGTGTGTGTGTGTGTGTGTGTGTGTGTGTGTGTGTGTGTGCGTGCGTGTGCGTGTGTATGCGTGTGTGTGGGCGTAGGCGTATGTGGATGGATGGATGGATGGATGGATGGATGGAAGGAAGGATTGACGGATGGATGCCTGTATGTATGTAAGTACGTTTTCCGGGTCGACCGTTCTCTCCGCCGCGCCGTTAGTGGCCGGGTGAAAGGCTGAGCCGAGACCCTGCCACGACCCTATTAGGAACCGGGAGGTTCCGTCTTCCGGCCTAATCTTCGGGGGTGCGTGCGTGCTTGATGAACCGGCCGCCTCGGTTTCATCGTCGGGTCTCCGGCAGTCGTCGGGGTAGCTGAAAATAACCCGATCTACTGTACGTGTGTGTATATATATACATACATATATATATATATGTTTATGTATATGTCGTGTCCCACTCCTCCGCTGACGGCTGGGTCCGGGAAATCCGAATCAGGCGTGCCTCTGCAGCTCTGCCCAAAGTCCTAGCAAAGTCCTCAGAGCAGGCAGGAGACCAGTAAGTGACTTCAGCAAGATAAGTTTGACTTTTGCCTGACTCAGAGACTGCCAGAAAGTAGATCCTTTATATAGGCCATGGGGTGTGGCTCCATGACTCAGCACTCATTAAGGCCTGCCCCTCCCTTCCCTCTGTAGCCTCCGCCTCTCCAATCTTCTGATGCGAGGGTCACACCAATCAGCTGTTGGTAATAAACCCTCCTCAGGCTCACCTGCTGTGGAGGAGGGGGAGGGGTCTAGCTGCTCCGTTTGCCTGGGCATGGAGTCAGGGCTGGGGCAGGGAGATTCTCCTTCTGCAGTTTGTGTGGGCATGGAGCCAGGACTGGGACCGGGAGGCATACATTCCTCAGTGTGCGGGAGCAGGTAAGAAGGCCCCGGCTGCTCTGAGGGCGGGCAAGACACAACAAACCCGATCTACTGTACGTGTGTTTTCCGGGTCGACCGTTCCCTCTCTCCGCTGCGCCGTTAGTCGCTGGGTGAAAGGCTGAGCCGAGACCCTGCCACGACCCTATTAAGAACCGGGAGGTTCCGTCTTCCGGCCTAATCTGGGGGGGGGGGGGGGGGGGGGGGCGTGCGCGTGCGTGGCCTTGATGAAACGGCCGCCTCGGTTTCATCGTCGGGTCTCCGGGAGTCGTCGGGGTAGCTGAAAATAACCCGATCTACTGTGTGTATATGTGTGTGTGTGTGTGTTTTCCGGGTCGACCGTTCTCTCCGCCGCGCCGTTGGTGGCGGCTGAAAGGCTGAGCCGAGACCCTCGACGACCCTATTAGGAGGCGGGAGGTTCCGCCAAAGCTCGGACGTAATCCTCCGTCCTTCTTTTCCCGGAAAAGAACAGGAGCGGCTGGCTACCTCAGACCTAGCCGGCTGTATAAACACGCACGCACACGCACACACAGAGAGGGAGGGAGGAGAGAGAGAGAGAGAGAGAGAGAGAGAGAGAGAGAGACCTTTTCTATATAAGCCCTCAATTCTGTTAGTCGTCCTAGGCTTCGGTAGGGTCGACCCTGCCCGGCAGAAATCTAATAGCGGCGGTGTGGAGGTAAGCCATCACGCTCCCGTTCACTACAAAACCTTGCTCAGATCTTTAGATTCCTCTTTAGGGAATCCAATCGGCTTCCTACCAACTGGGACGGGGGAACCGGTACCGAAATTCCCTTATAGGTTAGGGAGGGGTGGGGAACAGAATCGGACAAGCTGTGCTTTCGTCTTCTGGGGTGACATTTCTCCCTACGGACTGAGCGCTGCTGGTATCAGAAGACAGTTAGAAGGAGGGTTGGGGCTGGGGCTGGGGTTAGCTTTAGGGTTAGGGTTAGGGTTAGATCACCATGAATTCCTAAAGCAAAATGAAGGTCGCCAATGAATTCGCACCACATCAGGCTGCGGATCGGGCTTTTCTTCCTTTCAGGTAAAGATATGGGAAAATCCCATTGGAGGTAACCCCCTTAGGGTTAGGGTTAGGGCTGGGGCTGGGGCCGGGGCCGGGGCCGGGGCTGGGGTTAGCGTTAGGGTAAGGGTTAGGGTTAGGGTTTGATCGCCTTGAATTCCTAGAGCAAAATGGAGGTCGCCAATGAATTCGCAGCGCATCAGTATGCCGAGAAGGGTGCTGGCTTTGTAAGTCAGGCTTTTCTTCCTTTCCAGGTAAAGATATGGGAAAATCCCATTGGAGGTAAACCCCTAAGGGTTGGGGTTGGGGTTGGGGTTGGGGCTGGGGCTGGGGCTGGGGCTAGGG
>NC_080552.1:284841-289841 GCF_028640845.1 Ahaetulla prasina
GCCGAGACCCTGCGACGACCCTATTAGGGCGGGAGGTTCCAAAGCTCGGACGTAATCCTCCGTCCTTCTTTTCCCGGAAAAGAACAGGAGCGGCTGGCTACCTCAGACCTAGCCGGCTGTATAAACACGCACGCACACGCACACGCACACACAGAGAGGGAGGGAGGAGAGAGAGAGAGAGAGAGAGAGAGAGAGAGAGACCTTTTCTATATAAGCCCTCAATTCTGTTAGTCGTCCTAGGCTTCGGTAGGGTCGACCCTGCCCGGCAGAAATCTAATAGCGGCGGTGTGGAGGTAAGCCATCACGCTCCCGTTCACTACAAAACCTTGCTCAGATCTTTAGATTCCTCTTTAGGGAATCCAATCGGCTTCCTACCAACTGGGACGGGGGAACCGGTACCGAAATTCCCTTATAGGTTAGGGAGGGGTGGGGAACGGAATCGGACAAGCTGTGCTTTCGTCTTCTGGGGTGACATTTCTCCCTACGGACTGAGCGCTGCTGGTATCAGAAGACAGTTAGAAGGAGGGTTGGGGCTGGGGCTGGGGTTAGCTTTAGGGTTAGGGTTAGGGTTAGATCACCATGAATTCCTAAAGCAAAATGAAGGTCGCCAATGAATTCGCACCACATCAGGCTGCGGATCGGGCTTTTCTTCCTTTCCAGGTAAAGATACGGAAACATCCCATTGGAGGTAAACCCCTTAGGGTTAGGGTTAGGGCTGGGGCTGGGGCGGGGCCGGGGCAGGGCTGGGGTTAGCGTTAGGGTAAGGGTTAGGGTTAGGGTTTGATCGCCTTGAATTCCTAGAGCAAAATGGAGTCGCCAATGAATTCGCAGCGCATCAGTATGCCGAGAAGGGTGCTGGCTTTGTAAGTCAGGCTTTTCTTCCTTTCAGGTAAAAGATATGGGAAAATCCCATTGGAGGTAAACCCCTAAGGGTGGGGGTTGGGTTTGGGGTTGGTGCTGGTGCTGGGGCTGGGGCTACGGTTACCGTTAGGGTTAGGCTTAGGCTTAGGCTTAGGGTTAGGGATAGGCTTAGGGTTAGGGCCGGGGCGGGGCCGGGGCAGGGGCAGGGGCAGGGCTGGGGCCGGGGCGGGGCGGGGCAGGGGCAGGGGCAGGGGCAGGGGCAGGGGCAGGGGCAGGGCCAGGGTCAGGAGTGAGTGTGAGGTCTCACCTCTCCAATCTTCCCAAGAAAGCAGGACTCTTGAAACTGCAGACTTTTTCCCAGAAGGTAGACCGGTCCCGCCCGCCTCACGGTAGACCGGTCCCGCCCCATCCCGCGGATGGCCCCGAGGCCGGGCGACGGGACCGAGGCTTCGGCGGAGCTGCCCGACCGAGGTCGGGATCCGTCCCGCCGATGCCGCCGCGCCGGGTCCGGCAGACCGGTCCCAGGCCCGAGGCTCCGGCGCCGGGATCCCGTCCCGCGCCCGCGCCCGGTAGACCGGTCTCCCTGCCCGACGCGGACGGCTCCGGGGCCGGGCGACGGCACCGCGGCCTCGGCGGAGGTGCCGGACCGAGGGCCGAGGCTCCGGCGCCGGGATCCCGTCCCGCGCCCAGGCCCGGTAGACCGGTCTCCCTGCCCGACGCGGACGGGGCCGGGGCCGGGCGACGGCACCGCGGCCTCGGCGGAGGTGCCGGACCGAGGCCCGAGGCTCCGGCGCCGGGATCCCGTCCCGCGCCCAGGCCCGGTAGACCGGTCTTCCTGCCCGCCGCGGACGGCTCCGGGGCCCGGCGACGGCACCGCGGCCTCGCCGGAGGTGCCCGACCGAGGGCCGAGGCCGGGGCAGGATCCCTCCCGCCGAGGCCGCCGCGACAGGTCCGGGAGACCGGTCCCTCTGCCCGCCGCGGACGGCTCCGGGGCCCAGCGACGGGACCGCGGCCTCGGCGGAGGTGCCCGACCGAGGCCGAGGCTCCGGCGCGGGGATCCCGTCCCCCGCTCCAAGCGCCTGCCGCCGTTCCGGGGCCGGGAGACCGGTCCCACTGCCCGACGCGGACGGCTCCGGGGCCGGGCGACGGCACCGCGGCCTCGGCGGAGGTGCCGGACCGAGGCCGAGGCTCCGGCGCCGGGGTCTCGTCCGCGCCCAGGCCCGGTAGACCGGTCTCTCTGCCCGACGCGGACGGCTCCGGGGCCCGGCGACGGCACCGCGGCCTCGCCGGAGGTGCCCGACCGAGGCCGAGGCCGGGGCCGGGGCCGGGGCCGGGGCCGGGGCAGGGGCAGGGGCAGGGGCAGGGCCAGGGCCAGGGTCAGGAGTGAGTGTGAGGTCTCACCTCTCCAATCTTCCCAAGAAAGCAGGACTCTTGAAACTGCAGGCGTTTTCCCAGAAGGTAGACCGGTCCCGCCCGCCTCACGGTAGACCGGTCCCGCCGCATCCGCGGATGGCCCCGAGGCCGGGCGACGGGACCGAGGCTTCGGCGGAGCTGCCCGACCGAGGTCGGGATCCGTCCCGCCGATGCCGCCGCGCGGGTCCGGGAGACCGGTCCCGAGGCCGAGGCTCCGGCGCGGGATCCCGTCCCGCGCCCGCGCCCGGTAGACCGGTCTCCTGCCCGACGCGGACGGCTCCGGGGCCGGGCGACGGCACCGCGGCCTCGGCGGAGGTGCGGACCGAGGCCGAGGCTCCGCGCCGGGATCCCGTCCGCGCCCAGGCCCGGTAGACCGGTCTCCCTGCCCGACGCGGACGGGGCCGGGGCCGGGGCCGGGCGACGGCACCGCGGCCTCGGCGGAGGTGCCGGACCGAGGCCGAGGCTCCGGCGCGGGATCCCGTCCCGCGCCCAGGCCCGGTAGACCGGTCTTCCTGCCCGCCGCGGACGGCTCCGGGGCCGGGGCCGGGCGACGGCACCGCGGCCTCGCCGGAGGTGCCCGACCGAGGCCGAGGCCGGGGCAGGATCCCTCCCCGCCGAGGCCGCCGCGACAGGTCCGGGAGACCGGTCCCTCTGCCCGCCGCGGGCGGCTCCGGGGCCCGGCGGCGGCACCGCGGCCTCGGCGGAGGTGCCCGACCGAGGCCGAGGCTCCGGCGCGGGATCCCGTCCCGCGCTCAAGCGCCTGCCGCCGTTCCGGGGCCGGGAGACCGGTCCCACTGCCCGACGCGGACGGCTCCGGGGCGGGGCGGCGGCACCGCGGCCTCGGCGGAGGTGCCGGACCGAGGGCCGAGGCTCCGGCGCCGGGGTCTCGTCCCGCGCCCAGGCCCGGTAGACCGGTCTCTCTGCCCGACGCGGACGGCTCCGGGGCCCGGCGACGGCACCCCGGCCTCGCCGGGGGTGCCCGACCGAGGGCCGAGCGGCCGGAGCCGGGCGACGGGACCGAGGCCGAGGCCGGGGCCGGGCGACGGGACCGAGGCCGAGGCCGGGCGACGGGACCGAGGCCGAGGCCGGGCCAGGGCCAGGGTCAGGAGTGAGTGTGAGGTCTCACCTCTCCAATCTTCCCAAGAAAGCAGGACTCTTGAAACTGCAGACGTTTTCCCAGAAGGTAGACCGGTCCCGCCCGCCTCACGGTAGACCGGTCCCGCCGCATCCGCGGATGGCCCCGAGGCCGGGCGACGGGACCGAGGCTTCGGCGGAGCTGCCCGACCGAGGTCGGGATCCGTCCCGCCGATGCCGCCGCGCCGGGTCCGGCAGACCGGTCCCGAGGCCGAGGCTCCGGCGCCGGGATCCCGTCCGCGCCCGCGCCCGGTAGACCGGTCCCGCCCGCCTCACGGTAGACCGGTCTCCCTGCCCGACGCGGACGGCTCCGGGGCCGGGCGACGGCACCGCGGCCTCGGCGGAGGTGCGGACCGAGGCCGAGGCTCCGGCGCGGGATCCCGTCCGCGCCCAGGCCCGGTAGACCGGTCTCCTGCCCGACGCGGACGGGGCCGGGGCGGGCGACGGCACCGCGGCCTCGGCGGAGGTGCCGGACCGAGGCCGAGGCTCCGGCGCGGGATCCCGTCCGCGCCCAGGCCCGGTAGACCGGTCTTCCTGCCCGCCGCGGACGGCTCCGGGGCCCGGCGACGGCACCGCGGCCTCGCCGGAGGTGCCCGACCGAGGCCGAGGCCGGAGCCGGGATCCCTCCCGCCGAGGCCGCCGCGACAGGTCCGGGAGACCGGTCCTCTGCCCGCCGCGGACGGCTCCGGGGCCCGGCGACGGGACCGCGGCCTCGGCGGAGGTGCCCGACCGAGGCCGAGGCTCCGGCGCCGGGATCCCGTCCCGCGCTCAAGCGCCTGCCGCCGTTCCGGGGCCGGGAGACCGGTCCCACTGCCCGACGCGGACGGCTCCGGGGCCGGGCGACGGCACCGCGGCCTCGGCGGAGGTGCCGGACCGAGGCCGAGGCTCCGCGCCGGGATCCCGTCCCGCGCCCAGGCCCGGTAGACCGGTCTCTCTGCCCGACGCGGACGTCTCCGGGGCCCGGCGACGGCACCGCGGCCTCGCCGGAGGTGCCCGACCGAGGGCCGAGACGCCGGAGCCGGGATCCCGTCCCGCGCTCCAAGCGCCTGCCACCGCACCGGGTCCGGGAGACCGGTCCCTCTGCCCGCCGCGGACGGCTCCGGGGCCCGGCGACGGGACCGAGGCCTCGTCCGAGGTGACGGACCGAGGCCCGAGGCCCCGGCGCCGGGATCCCGTCCCGCGCGCCAAGCGGCTGCCGCCGCGCCGGGTCCGGGAGACCGGTCCCTCTGCCCGCCGCGGACGGCTCCGGAGCCGGGCGACGGGACCGAGGCCTCGGCCGAGGTGGGCGACCGAGGCCCGCCGGCACGGCGCCGGGATGTGGTCCCTCCCTCTCCGCCGGTCGCCGCACCCAGGCCCGGTAGACCGGTGGTGTTTCTCTGGGAGTGGAGCCGCCCCGTCCCGGTCCACTCGGAAGGCGGACAGGGGGCGGACTCGGCGGCTGCGGCCGACCTCGGCATCCGGGAGTCCCGGCGTCGCCCGGCCGCGGACGCCGGAAACTCCCACGGCGTCGAGGATCCCAAAGCCGGGTTCGCCAGGTGCGCGGAGATTTCTGGCGACTGGGTTTCAGAACCCTTGAGGCGTGCCGGTCTACC
>NC_080552.1:299841-302341 GCF_028640845.1 Ahaetulla prasina
GATCTACGTGTGTGTATATATATACATACATATATATATATATGTTTATGTATATGTCGTGTCCCACTCCTCCGCTGACGGCTGGGTCCGGGAAATCCGAATCAGGCGTGCCTCTGCAGCTCTGCCCAAAGTCCTAGCAAAGTCCTCAGAGCAGGCAGGAGACCAGTAAGTGACTTCAGCAAGATAAGTTTGACTTTTGCCTGACTCAGAGACTGCCAGAAAGTAGATCCTTTATATAGGCCATGGGGTGTGGCTCCATGACTCAGCACTCATTAAGGCCTGCCCCTCCCTTCCCTCTGTAGCCTCCGCCTCTCCAATCTTCTGATGCGAGGGTCACACCAATCAGCTGTTGGTAATAAACCCTCCTCAGGCTCACCTGCTGTGGAGGAGGGGGAGGGGTCTAGCTGCTCCGTTTGCCTGGGCATGGAGTCAGGGCTGGGGCAGGGAGATTCTCCTTCTGCAGTTTGTGTGGGCATGGAGCCAGGACTGGGACCGGGAGGCATACATTCCTCAGTGTGCGGGAGCAGGTAAGAAGGCCCCGGCTGCTCTGAGGGCGGGCAAGACACAACAAACCCGATCTACTGTACGTGTGTTTTCCGGGTCGACCGTTCCCTCTCTCCGCTGCGCCGTTAGTCGCTGGGTGAAAGGCTGAGCCGAGACCCTGCCACGACCCTATTAAGAACCGGGAGGTTCCGTCTTCCGGCCTAATCTTCGGGGGGGGTGGGGGCCGTCCGCGTGCGTGGCCTTGATGAAACGGCCGCCTCGGTTTCATCGTCGGGTCTCCGGGAGTCGTCGGGGTAGCTGAAAATAACCCGATCTACTGTGTGTATATGTGTGTGTGTGTGTGTTTTCCGGGTCGACCGTTCTCTCCGCCGCGCCGTTAGTGGCCGGCTGAAAGGCTGAGCCGAGACCCTGCGACGACCCTATTAGGAGCGGGAGGTTCCGCCAAAGCTCGGACGTAATCCTCCGTCCTTCTTTTCCCGGAAAAGAACAGGAGCGGCTGGCTACCTCAGACCTAGCCGGCTGTATAAACACGCACGCACACGCACACGCACACACAGAGAGGGAGGGAGGAGAGAGAGAGAGAGAGAGAGAGAGAGAGAGAGAGACCTTTTCTATATAAGCCCTCAATTCTGTTAGTCGTCCTAGGCTTCGGTAGGGTCGACCCTGCCCGGCAGAAATCTAATAGCGGCGGTGTGGAGGTAAGCCATCACGCTCCCGTTCACTACAAAACCTTGCTCAGATCTTTAGATTCCTCTTTAGGGAATCCAATCGGCTTCCTACCAACTGGGACGGGGGAACCGGTACCGAAATTCCCTTATAGGTTAGGGAGGGGTGGGGAACGGAATCGGACAAGCTGTGCTTTCGTCTTCTGGGGTGACATTTCTCCCTACGGACTGAGCGCTGCTGGTATCAGAAGACAGTTAGAAGGAGGGTTGGGGCTGGGGCTGGGGTTAGCTTTAGGGTTAGGGTTAGGGTTAGATCACCATGAATTCCTAAAGCAAAATGAAGGTCGCCAATGAATTCGCACCACATCAGGCTGCGGATGGCGCCGTGCCCCGGACGTCCGAGGCGGTGCCGGTGCGCGTTCCCGCCCTCCCTCTCACCGGGAGGAAGGGGGCGCAGGCCGGGGCCGGGGCCGGGGCCGGGGCCGGGGCCGGGGCCGGGGCCGGGGCCGGGCTGGGGCGGGGCCGGGGCGGGGCGGGGCCGGGGCCGGGGGCCGGGGCGGGGGCCGGGGCCGGGGCTGGGGCCGGGGACGGGGACGGGGCCGGGGACGGGGCCGGGCGACGGGACCGAGGCTTCGGCGGAGCTGCCCGACCGAGGCCCGAGGCTCCGGCGCCGGGATCCCGTCCGCGCCCAGGCCCGGTAGACCGGTCCCGCCCGCCTCACGGTAGACCGGTCCCGCCCGCCTCACGGTAGACCGGTCCCGCCCGCCTCACGGTAGACCGGTCCCGCCCGCCTCACGGTAGACCGGTCCCGCCCGCCTCACGGTAGACCGGTCTCCCTGCCCGGCGGACGGCTCCGGGGCCGGGGCGGGGCCGGGGCAGGGCAGGGCTGGGGCGGGGGCCGGGGCCGGGGCCGGGGCCGGGGCGGGGGCCGGGGCTGGGGCGGGGGACGGGGACGGGGCCGGGGCCGGGGCCGGGGCCGGGGCCAGGGCCGGGCGACGGCACCGCGGCCTCGGCGGAGGTGCCGGACCGAGGCCCGAGGCTCCGGCGCCGGGATCCCGTCCGCGCCCAGGCCCGGTAGACCGGTCCCGCCCGCCTCACGGTAGACCGGTCTCCCTGCCCGGCGGACGGCTCCGGGGCCGGGGCGGGGCCGGGGCCGGGAGACCGGTCCCGCCCGCCTCACGGTAGACCGGTCTCCCTGCCCGGCAGAAATCTAATAGCGGCGGTGGGGCCTCCCGAGCGGAGGGGTCCCGGGCCGAGCCGAGCGCCCGGTCTTTTTACCCGTTGAAACCCAGCTTGCGTCTCGTCTCGTTTTTTGTCGTTAACCAACAGTG
>NC_080552.1:314219-344639 GCF_028640845.1 Ahaetulla prasina
TATGAAATCGTGTTACGTTCAGGGTTCCACCATCTGTAAGAGATATACCCTATTAATAATGTCTTTGGATATTTTGAACGCCTTCCTGAACATAATTATCTGCCGTTTACGAATTACAGCCAGGGTGAAATCTAACAATGTTCCTCCCGGTTCTGTGGGCGTGTCTTAATTGGTGGGTGTGGCTTGGTGGTCAGGTGACTGAATGGGCATGGTCGATAATAATAAATAATAAAAACAATAAGGTATAGAAAACTCTGGCGGCACCGGTCTAGCTTCTTTAAAAATAGAGGCCCCCGTCTACCGATTGCCTTTACTGAGAGGCCCCGGTCTACCTTCTCTAAAACAGACCCCGGTCTACCAATTGCCTTTTACTGGCAGGCCCCGGTCTACCAAGTGCCTTTTGGCAGGCCCCAGTCTACCTTCTTTAAAAATAGAGGCACCGACTACTAGCTGCGCTGATCAGCTGTAGTCAGCTTTGAAATGCCGCGCAGTCGTTTAAGGCCGTTTGCAGCTATATCACCCCGGCGCTTCAGGGACAGAGAAGAGGAACAGCGAGGCGTGGGCAGAGGGTGGGGCAGGGATTTTGCTACCGCTTCTCCAAGTACCGGCCCCCCATCGCCACTGCGGATCTGTCAATCCGGTTTGAACCGGGAGCATTTCACCCTGGTCACGGCTGTTGTCTTAATCAGATGAACTTTCAGCGGGTAGAATTCTCCAATTATTTCAGAAGAACAGAGCGGAAGGCACCTTGAGGTCTTCTGGTCCAACCCCTAGCTCAGGCAGGTGACCCCACAATCATCTCAGACAAATGGTTGTCCAATCTCTTCTTAAAAGCTTCCAGTGTTGGAATTTCAGCTTTAACTTTAACTTCTAAAGGAATCTGTCCCTCTGATTGAACGTTCTAACTGTCAGGAAATTTCTCCTTATTCTAGGTTGCTCCTCTCCTTGATTACTTTCCATTCATTGAAGAAGAGATTGGGCAGCCACTTGTCTGAAATGGTATAGGATCTCCTGCCTGAGCAGGGGGTTGGACTAGAAGACCTTCAAGGTCCCTTCCGGCTGTGTTCTGATAGATTGATTGATTGGTAGTGTGGGATGGGCTGATGTGATAGGACAAGACTGGTTCCATAGGTAGCCAAGCCCTGTAGCATATATACCTAGAGATGAAGGCAGGACTGCGCCTGGAGTACGTTTACTCCCCTGAGGCCTTTCCCTCTCGGGCCTCCTTGGCAAGGGAGGGGGCTCTTTCAGGCCAGGCTTGATCCCCGTCTGAGGAGGCCTCGGCGGCGTCCTGACAGTAGTCTTCTGGGCCAAATCGGGCAGCACCAGGGCTGGAGGCTGAACCTTCTTCCGGACCTCCAATGGAATTGGGGAAGAAGTCACAATCAGAGGCAAGACCTGCGTGGTTCGCTGAGTGGCTGAGGAACTGGATGGGTGGGAGTAAGAGAAGAGGACTTCCTGGTTGCCACACCGACTCGGGTCATTATTATTGATCTGTGGACGGGACTCCTTGCTGTCCTTGCTCAGGGCAACTTTTACAGCATACGATCCATCCTGTCGCGAAGAGGGAGTGTTGGAACTGGAAGGAGATCCTATCAAGAAAGGAGAAGGTTTGTAACTTCAGGTTGAAAGGAGCGGTCCTTGGTTCTCCCGTCTGTCTGTCCTGCTGTCTGTCTGTCTGTCTCTCATCTATCTATCTATCTATCTATCTATCTATCTATCTATCTATCTATCTATCTATCTATCTATCATCCACTCAGCTTCGCTTCTCCATTCAGTTCCGATCTGTTCTGCTGTTATCTCCTCTACTCCGCTCTACTCTACTTGTGTCTCTTCTACTCTGCTTCGCTCTCTCCTCTTTTACATCATCCATTGTGTTCTCTTTTGCTCTTAGCTCCACTCTACTCTCATTTCCTCCTCTCTATTCTGCTCCGCTCCGCTCAAAACAACTAAACTATCTTCCACTGTCCTCTACTCAACTGTCCACAGCTCCACTCCCATCCCTCTGGCCTTTATATCTCTGCCCCAGGGCCGTGACATCACAGCATTATGTTCTCATGTGGGACAGCTGATGTCATGACCCAAGGGGCCTCTTTCTTCCCAAAAACATTAGGATGGGATATGGAAGATCCCCTTGATAACCCCCTTGATAACATTGGTGATATCATGGGGAGGAAAGCTAGGGGTCACCTATGGAATGACCCATTGTGATGGCGTCCCTCAACTTGCTAAATCTCCAAAGAACCTAAGCAAGATTAAGGCTGATCAACTTTATTCTTTGATTGGATAAGTCTGCTACTGAGCTTGGGTTTTTTTATTTTTTTATTCTGAGATATATGAGAAATGAGATGATATACTGAAGTGGTGTAGGGTTTCCTGCCTGAGCAGGAATAGAAAATATAGAATGGAATGGAATGGAATGGAACGGACCTTGAAGGTCTTCTAGTCCAGCCCCCTGCTCAAGCAGGAGAACGTATAGCATTTCAGATAAGTGGCTGTTAAGTTCTGGAAGTAACGAGGCTGGAGACCAGGGTAGTGACAGCAGCTCTTTAATATATGGTGAACCCAGCAACAGGCTGGGGGAAAAACCTCTCCTTTTATACAGTTCTGCTGGAGGCTTTGACCAATCAGCAACGTGCTGATTTCCCGCTCAAATATTTAAAGGTACAACACTAATACATAACACTCCTCCCCTCCCAGAAAACACTTGCCTCTATTTACATAAATATTTACATGTTATTTTTCGACGTAGTCACGCAAATAACCTGGACGTCTCCTAGTCCTTTCTGACCTGCGCGGTTCAGTTCTGGGTGGTGTTTTGAGCTGGTCGGAGGGGCTGTTTTCTCCTCCCAGCACCTTCTCTGGGCCAACGGGCTCCGGATTATTGGCCGACTCTTTTTCTTGGTCATCGGGCCTTGGATTAATTTTTTCAATTTCCCTGCTGCTTCCCTCGGGAACCTGATGGCGTCGCTGGAACTCTGGGACCTCAGCTAAGTCTTGCGCCTCCCCCGGGTCATTGTTGGCTGTGGAATCAAATTGGTATTGATCATGATATGTGTTGTGTCTTGCCCGCCCTCAGAGCAGCCGGGGCCTTCTTACCTGCTCCCGCACACTGAGGAATGTATGCCTCCCGGTCCCAGTCCTGGCTCCATGCCCACACAAACTGCAGAAGGAGAATCTCCCTGCCCCAGCCCTGACTCCATGCCCTGGCAAACGGAGCAGCTAGACCCCTCCCCCTCCTCCACAGCAGGTGAGCCTGAGGAGGGTTTATTACCAACAGCTGATTGGTGTGACCCTCGCATCAGAAGATTGGAGAGGCGGAGGCTGCAGAGGGAAGGGAGGGGCAGGCCTTAATGAGTGCTGAGTCATGGAGCCACACCCCATGGCCTATATAAAGGATCTACTTTCTGGCAGTCTCTGAGTCAGGCAAAAGTCAAACTTATCTTGCTGAAGTCACTTACTGGTCTCCTGCCTGCTCTGAGGACTTTGCTGGGACTTTGGGCAGAGCTGCAGAGGCACGCCTGATTCGGATTTCCCGGACCCAGCCGTCAGCGGAGGAGTGGGACACGACATCTTGCCTGACTCCTCACACATCTACAAGATGGATCAGCAACAGCTGGCGCTGATTGTGCAGCAGCTACAAACAGACAACCAGCAACTGCAACAGCAAGTCGCCCAGCTGACTGCTCAACTGGCTGCTGGGAATGCCCCAGCAGTCCAACCTCCTCCTCCTCCTCCTCCTCAGCGCCACAGCCCGGTACCGGTGCCGGAGAAGTTCTCAGGACGGATGGAGATGTTCCCGGCCTTCATGGCCCAGTGCCAGACCTACATGGCAATGCGGCCGGGGACTTTCCAGATGACCGGGCCAGGGTGGCCGTGATGAACCTGTTGTCTGCCCAGCCTGCGCAGTGGCCCACGCCCTTGGTGCTCAGGGACAGCCCCTTGCTGGCGGACTACCAGGGGTTCTGGGGGCAACTACGCCTGATGTATGAAGACCCTGTGCGGGCCCAGACGGCTGCCTGGCGCCTCGGAGAGATCCAACAAGGGCCCCGCCCCCTCCGGGATTACATCGCGAATTCGGTTGCTGTGCCATGATTCGGACTGGAACGACACGGCACTAGCGGAGCGTTCAAGAGGGGCCTTCGAAGAGCTCCAGGATGAGCTGGCTCGGGTGGGCGCCGCGGACCCTCGTTGACCTGGTGCCCCTCTGCCTGCGCCTCGACACCCGTCTCCAGCAACGCCCGTCCTGTCGCCGCCGCAACCGTCAAAGACCGTCGCCTCCTCGACCCGTGCCGACCCGTCCCGGGCCACCCCGCGCCGTGGCCGCCGCCGAGAGCCCATGGAGTTAGGAGCGGCCAGGCCTCGCCTGGCCCAGGAGGCGGGCCGGGCGCCAAGGGGCTGTGCTTGTACTGTGGGAGCCCGGCCATTTCGCGCCGCATGCCCCAGGAAGCGCGGAGCACGTACGCCCGTCCCCGAATCCCGGCCTGGCCAGTCGGGAAACGGGGCAGGCCCGGCCCAGGGGAAACCCTAGGCCGGGCACGGACCAAGCCCCCGCCAGACATGGCCGACGTGGGCCCTGGGCCCCCTCGGCACCTGATTTTGGACACCCGGGTGTGGGTGGGTGACCGGCCGGAAGGGATCCCGGCACACGCGCTGGTGGATTCAGGGGCCACCACGAACTTTATGGACCGGGCCTTCGTGGACCATTTTGGTGTCCCCTTGGTTCCGGTAGACCCTCCGATGAGCGTCGAGACCATCGACGGGAGGGAGCTGGTGGCCGGACCCATTAACCGCCACGCAGCCCTTGCGCCTCGCCATCGGGGACCACGAGGCGATTCGCTTCTACGTGACAGCGGACCTCCACTTCCCAGTGATCCTCGGACTGGCCTGGCTGCGGACGCACGACCCTCAGGTGGCCTGGTCGCGGAACGCCATCTCGTTTCCCAGCCTGCAGTGTGTCGACCACATCCGCCACACCTGCGCCGGCCAGGACGCCTTCACCCCGGCCGTCGCCGTGCCCCCGGAGCTGCAGGACTTCGCTGACGTCTTCAGCGAAAAGGAGGCGGACCGCTTACCCCCGCACCGGCCCTACGACTGCCCCGTGGACCTGCAACCCGGCGCCCCCCTGCCCCCGGGCGGCCTGTATTCCATGTCCGAGCCAGTTGGCCACCCTCAGGGACTTTCTGGACAAAAATCTGGCCCGAGGTTCATCCAGCCTTCAAGTCCCTCTGTCGGCCCCGGTCCTCTTCGTAAAAAGAAGACGGGATTTGCGCCTGTGTTGCGACTACCGCGGCTGAACGCCATCACGGTGCGGAATCGCTACCCCCTGCCGCTCATCCCGGAGCTGATGGACCGGCTGCGGGAGGCCTCCATCTTTACCAAGCTCGACCTCCGGGGGGCCTACAACCTGGTGCGGATGCGTGAAGGGGACGAGTGGAAGACGGCGTTCGGCACCCGGTACGGACACTACGAGTACACGGTCATGCCGTTCGGGCTGACCAACGCCCCCGCCGTCTTCCAACATTTTATGGACGATGTGTCCCGGGACATGTTGGATCGGTTCGTGGTGATCTACCTGGACGACATCCTGGTCTACTCCCGGTCCAGGGAAAGTCACCTCCAGCACCTCCGCCTGGTCCTGCAGCGCCTGCGGGAGCACCAGCTCTACGCCAAGCTGGAGAAGTGTTTTTTCCTCCGGTCGTCCATTGAGTTCCTCGGGCACATCCTCTCACCCGAGGGGATCGCCATGGACCCGCGCAAGGTGGAGGCCCTGAGCAGCTGGGAAGCCCCGCGTCGGGTGAAGGATGTCCAGCGGCTGCTGGGCTTCGCCAATTACTATCGGACCTTCATCCCGGGCTTCGCCACGCTGACGGCTCCGCTCACCCAGCTCCTTCAGAAGAAGGTCCCGTTCCGGTGGGGTCCCCCGCAGGAGGAAGCCTTCACGGCTCTCAGGAAGGCTTTCGTCACGGAGCCCATCCTCGACATCCCGACCCGCACCGGCCTTCGTGGTGGAGACGGCGCCTCCAACGTCGCCTCGGAGCAGTGCTGCTACAGGCCCGGCGGATGGCGGCACTCTTTTCCCGCGCGTACTACTCGCGGAAGCTCAACCCTTCCGAGGCGCAACTATACCATCTGGGAAAAGGAGTTGCTGGCTATCAAGGCTGCGTTCGAGGCGTGGCGGCACCACCTGGAGGCCCGGCATCAGGTGGAGGTCGAACGGACCATCGGAACCTCGAACATCTCACCACGGCTCGGAAGTTGAACCAGCGGCAGATCCGGTGGTCGCTGTTCTTTGCCCGGTTCAACTTCCGCGTCACCTATATCCCCAGTGGCCACAACCGGAGGGCGGACGCCCTGTCCCGTAAGCCGGAGTACCTGAGCGCCCAAGACCCTCTTCCTCCACGGACCGTACTGCCGGCGGAAGCCTTGGCCGCCGCCCGGGAACCGGTGGACTTACGGGCCCGGGTGCGAGAGGCGCAGCGCCAAGACGCCTGGTCTCAGCAGCGGCGAGCGGAGGCGGGCCCCACGTCTCCGTGGACATTGGAAGACGACGTACTCAAGTTCCGGGGCGGTTGTATGTGCCCAGGGCGCTCAGTCCCTCGTCCTGACCCAGTGCCGACAACCCTGCGCGGGCCATTTCGGTTTTCAAGACTCTCAACCTGGTAACGCGGACCTTCTGGTGGCCCAGGTGCGGCATGATGTCCATGCGTCTGTGCCGTCCTGCGGGCCGTGCCGGCAAGCCAAGGCCGCCAGGGGGGCCCCCCCCGGTCTCCTCCAGCCCTTGCCGACTCCTGACAGACCCTGGGGGGCGATTTCCATGGACTTCCTGGCGGACCTGCCGCCGTCCTCGGGGTCACCACGGTGCTGGTGGTGGTGGACATGCTCACCAAGATGGCACACTTCATCCCGTGCAGCTGGCTGCCCACCGCCACCAAGACAGCCCGTCTCTTCTTGCAGCACGTCTTCCGCCTCCACGGCCTGCGGACAGGGTGGTGTCGGACCGTGGGGTGCAGTTCACGGCCCGCTTTTGGAAGAGCCTGATGGCGCATTGGAGGTGCAGGTGTGCCTGTCGTCGGCGCACCATCCGGAGACCGGCGGGGACGGAAAAGGTCATCGGCGTCCTGGAACAGTACCTCACGGTGCCGTGAACCAACAGCAGGACAACTGGGCCGATTACCTGTCCCTAGCGGAGTTTGCATTCAACAACTCCCAACACACCTCCACCCAGCCCACCCCGTTCCTCCCCAACTTGGGGTACCATCCGGCTCTTCCTCTGGCGCCCCGGACTCCCGGTTCCCGAGACACAGTCCTTTCTCTCCGAGTTGCACGCGGTCCAGCAGATGGTGCGTCGGCAGCTGAATCGGGCGAAGGAGGACTACAAGCGGTCGCCGATCGCTCCCGACGGGCAACACCCGCTGGTGGTCGGAGACCGCGTGTGGCTCTCCACAAAGCATCTCCCGTCCGACCGGCGGCGAAGAAACTGGACCACCGGTTCATCGGTCCGTTCGTCGAGGCGGTCATCAATCCGTGGCCTACCGATTGACCCTGCCGCGTTCCATGCGGATCCATCCCGTCTTCCATCGGTCCTTGCTGGTCCCTGAGGCCCGCCTCCCCTCCGGCGCCTGGTGCCACCGTCGCTGTCGACGAGGACGGGCGGAGGAGTACGAGGTGCACAGCATACGCGACTCCGCTGGCTGAAGGCGCTTCCAATACCTGGTGGCGTGGCAAGTGCGGGACCGAGTTCACCTGGGTCAATGCCTCCGGCGCCCACGCCCGGACCTGGTGCGGGCCTTCCACGAGCAGAACCCGGCCCGACCGCATCCCGATCGTCAGCCCGGGGAAGGGCCCTGCGGTGAGGATAGTGTTGTGTCTTGCCCGCCCTCAGAGCAGCCGGGCCTTCTTACCTGCTCCCGCACACTGAGGAATGTATGCCTCCGGTCCCAGTCCTGGCTCCATGCCCACACAAACTGCAGAAGGAGAATCTCCTGCCCCAGCCCTGACTCCATGCCCTGGCAACGGAGCAGCTAGACCCCTCCGCCCCCTCCACAGCAGGTGAGCCTGAGGAGGGTTTATTACCAACAGCTGATTGGTGTGACCCTCGCATCAGAAGATTGGAGAGGCGGAGGCTGCAGAGGGAAGGGAGGGGCAGGCCTTAATGAGTGCTGAGTCATGGAGCCACACCCCATGGCCTATATAAAGGATCTACTTTCTGGCAGTCTCTGAGTCAGGCAAAAGTCAAACTTATCTTGCTGAAGTCACTTACTGGTCTCCTGCCTGCTCTGAGGACTTTGCTGGGACTTTGGGCAGAGCTGCAGAGGCACGCCTGATTCGGATTTCCCGGACCCAGCCGTCAGCGGAGGAGTGGGACACGACAATATGTTTCATTTGGGTTAGTTTGGTCGGTTATTCGTTTCCTTAACTGGTCTATGTGGCGCCTCCACACTCTGTTGTCTGGTAGCTCTACCACGTATGATTTTGGGCCCGTTACTTTAATTATTTGTCCTGTGAGCCAACTAGGGCCGTCCCCATAGTTTCGAGCCCACACCGGGTCGCCTATGCCCATTTCCCTGGTCTTTTCTAGTTCCCCCTTGTAACCCTCTGGTGTGTAATGGGGGTTCAAACGGTCAAGTGGGCACCGGAGTTTCCGTCCCATTAGCAATTCGGCTGGGCTTTTCCCGGTGGCCGTGCTTGGGGTTCTGTGCTGGATGGCTAGGAAAAAGTCTATTTTTGTTTGCCAGTCGCCTGGCTTTAGCCTGGACAATGCCTCCTTAGCGCTCCGGACGGAACGCTCTGCAAGGCCATTCGACGCAGGGTGAAACGGCGCAGAGAGGGCATGTCGGATGCCTTCCTCTGCCAGGTATTCTTCAAACTGGGCTGCCGTGAATTGAGGCCCATTGTCGGACACCAGAGTGTCCGGCAATCCGTGAGTTGCGAATAGGTGGCGCAGGGTTGCGATTACTGCTTCGGCCGTAGTGGATTTCATGAGTATGACCTCCAACCATTTAGAAAATGCATCCACAACTATTAGGAATGTTTGGCCGTGAAAAGGGCCAGCAAAATCAATGTGGATTCTTGACCAGGGCCCTTGGGGCTTTTCCCATTCTCTGACTGGGGCCGTTGGGGGTAGAGGTCTGGACTCTTGGCAAGCTTGGCATTTCCCTACCCTCTCAGCAATCTCTGCGTCCATGAGTGGCCACCATACATAGCTTCTGGCTAACCCCTTCATCCTTACGATCCCTGGGTGACCCTCGTGGAGGAGGTCCAATACCTTTCCCCTTAGCTTTTCAGGAATTATTACACGATCACCCCATAACAAACACCCCCCTTGAGCCGAGAGCTCATCACGTTTTTTGACAAATTCTTTGAACCTTTCGCCCGGCGCAGCGGGCCACCCTCTCTGTACCCATCCGAGTACAGTCCTTAACACAATGTCCCGGTATGATGCCCGAGCCACTTCCTTAGATGTGACTGGGCCAGAGTCCAAAGAGTCAATAAGTAGGATGGGTGTCCCCGGAGTGGGGTCTTTGGTCGCCCCAGGTAGTGGGCATCGGCTTAACGCGTCTGCATGCCCCACTTCTTTTCCTGGTCGATGCTGCAGCTTGTACGAATAAGCGGCTAAGAATATAGTCCATCGGGTCAATCGCGGCGAAAGTGCCACAGGCGTTGGGCGATCGCCAGCCAGTATCCCTAGTAGCGGTCGGTGGTCAGTCACGATTTCAAAATTCCGCCCAAACACATACTCGTGGAATTTCTTGACCCCTGACACAATGGCTAATGCTTCTTTGTCTAACTGGCTGTAGTTCCTCTCTGGGGAGGACATCGTTCTAGAATAGAACGCTATAGGGGCTTCTGTGCCGTTTGGAAGTCTATGGCTGAGTACAGCCCCCACCCCATAAGGGGAGGCGTCGCATACCAACACTAGGGGTAATGAGTCGTGATATTGGATGAGCAGGCTATCACTTGAGAGCAGGTTCTTTACTGCTTCAAAAGCCCTATTTTCTGACTTTCCCCAAGACCAAACAGTATTTTTCCCTAAGAGCCTATGCAGCGGTTCCATAGCAGTTGCTTTGTTCTTTAAAAAGACCGCGTAAAAATTAACCAATCCTAGGAATGCCTGCAGCTCTGCTTTGTTTTTGGGCGCTGGAGCCTTTCTAATTGCCTTAACCTTGCTCTCAGTAGGGTGAATTCCTTTCTTGTCTATCCGATAGCCCAAGAAGTCGACGGATTCGACCCCGATCTGGCATTTGTTTGTCTTGACTTTTAACCCGGCTGTCCGGAAAATGCTCAAGACCTTTCTTAACCGCTCCCCCAGTTCCTCCATGTTTCCCCCTGAAATTAGGACATCATCGAAGTACGGAACTACCCCTGGGAGCCCCTGCAGTAGTCGTTCCATCAGGTTTTGGAACAGCCCTGGTGCCACACTGACCCCAAATTGTAATCGGGTGCACTTGAAGGCACCCCTGTGCGTCACAATCGTTTGGGCTTCGGCTGTGCGGGCGTCTACTGGCAGTTGTTGGTAGGCTTGGGCCAAGTCTAACTTTGCAAAGACTTGCCCTTGCCCCAACGAGTGCAATAAGTGTTGCACTACGGGAACCGGGTAAGCGCTTTTCTGTAAGGCTTTGTTAAGCGTCGCCTTGTAGTCAGCGCAAATTCTAATTGACCCGTCCAGTTTTATGGGGGTGACGATTGGCGTCTCCCACCTTGCGTGATCGACTGGCACCAAGATCCCTTGATTAATGAGCTTATCCAGCTCCTTATCAATTTTTGGTTTTAGGGCAAAAGGGACTCTCCTCGCCTTAAGCCTAATAGGGGCTACCTGGGGGTCTAAGTTGAAGGAAATAGGGGTCCCTTTGTACTTGCCCAGGCAGTCCTTGAAGACATCTTCGAACTCGTTAAAGAGAATGTCTTTCAGGTTACAGTCACTTCGGTAGATGCCAGTCACTCCCATGCCCAGGGCACGAAACCAGTCTAGTCCCAACAGACTGGGCAGAGTTCCTTCGACGATCGTGATGGGCAGGGTCTTTGTATGTGGACCATACTCGACTCGGACGGAGGTGGTCCCTCGAACAGGGATGCGATTCCCCTGGTAGTCGTGCACTCGTAGCCGTTGTGCTTGCAGGTGGCGCTCATGACGGACGGCAGCGACTTCGCCAGAGTGTCCCAGGACATGATGGTGATCGCTGATCCCGTGTCTACTTCAAGCCTGCACCGTACTCCCTCTATCTTGGGCTTGGTGAAGATCTTCTTCTCCACTTTGGTCGAGGCGCGGCCTATAATGACAGTCGTTTGGTTAGACTTCGCGCCTTTCTTGTTTGAGCCAATCGCGGGCCGCCTTTCCGGTTCCGCGTTTTGATTGGCCGATTTGAATTTTCGGCGGGAAGGTTGGGCCGCTCTGCAGACCTGAGCTAAATGTCCTTTCTTCCCACACCGCCGGCATGTTGCGTCTTTAAACCTGCAGCGTTGGCGCTGGTGCTGCCCTCCGCAGCTTCCGCACTCGTCACGGTCCTCAATGTCGCGTTTCTCGGTCCGGCAGACCCCTTCCTCATCCTCGCCCTCACCATCGGATTCGGACTGAATTTCCTCCTGGTGTACTGGCGTTGGCTTTGCGCTCGCCTTGGCTTGAAGAGGCTTTTGCAGGGTCTCTGCTGCTTTAGTAGACATTTCGTGTGCTCTGGCTTCGTCCAGAGCGTTGGCTAGTGTCAGGTTGCTCTTGGCTAGCAGCCGTCGCCGTAGACGGATGTCCTTGACCCCTCGAATGAGTTGCTCGAGTAGCACCTCGTCTAGGTCTCGGTATCCGCAGTCCTTGGACGCTCTTCTTAAAGCGGCCATGTAGTCACCGATGGACTCGCCCTCCATCTGTCTGCGTTCTCCGAATTCAAACCGCTGCACGTATTTGGACGGCGTCGGCGCGAAGTGGTTCTTCAGCAACGTTTGCAGAGTCGGCCACGATACCGATTGTAACGGTGTTGGCTCTGCCAGGGCTTCCGCAATCTCTATGACCTCCGGCCCACAATGGCTTAAGAAGTAAGCCCTTTTGCGGTTATCAGGAATCCCCTGAAGTTCGTTGGCTTCTAGAAAGCTTTCCGGTCATATATGTTCCCATTTCTCCTTGACGGGTTATGTGCGGGTGGCGTGTTTGCCATTTCCGCGTTTCTGCCCTGAGTTTGCTGGGTTCGGAACTATCGTGCTTCAGCTCGGTTCTGGTTCTCCTTAGCCTCGATATCCCACCTTCGTCGCCAATGTTAAGTTCTGGAAGTAACGAGGCTGGAGACCAGGGTAGTGACAGCAGCTCTTTAATATATGGTGAACCCAGCAACAGGCTGGGGGAAAAACCTCTCCTTTTATACAGTTCTGCTGGAGGCTTTGACCAATCAGCAACGTGCTGATTTCCCGCTCAAATATTTAAAGGTACAACACTAATACATAACAGTGGCTTTCTAGATTCTTCTTAAAAACCACCAGTGATTTCTGAAGCCAAGATATTCCACTGGTTAATTGTTCTCACTGTTAGGAAGGTTCTCCTTAATTCCACTCTAGGGATTCACTTAACAATGGTGGCAAGAAAAGTGGTAAAATGGGGCAAAACTCACTTAAGAACCATCTCGCTTAGCAACCTAAATTTTGGTCTTGATTATGGTGGCAAGTCAAGGGTTCCCTGCATTTCAGTTTCCTTGCAGATCATCCAGAATCTCTTCCTTTGTGAGCTGGATAATCCTTTAATTTAGACCAATAAAGAAATAAAGTTTGTTTTGAAGTGTGTGATTTTTGTGATTCAATGCAGCTTCTGGTTTCAGAGCTGTGTTTGCTCCAGCGGCTTTAAACACCAGCAGCTTTTTAATTTTAGAGTCTCTACAGCTTTGAACAACCTTCATGGCATCAGATCTCCCTACAATCAGTTTTGAACCTCACAATTCCTTCTTTGTTACGGGAATATCGAGGGGTCTGCTGTTTCTCCAGAGATTTGAGCTGCCGTTCACTTTCTGGACATTTTCTGGATTGGACAAAAATAGCTTCCTTACGGGGCTCCAGTGACGTCACCCTCCTGCTGGGTGCTCAAACAGAGCACTCCGTGTTAGAAGATTGTAAAAGTCAGTGAAACAGAAAATAAATCACTGTTCACTGAGCTTAGCATAATCTCTGGGTGAAAGAGATTATCAGAATTGTGGAAGAGTGGCAGGTCTGACAGGGGGTTTGCTCTTAAGAGCGAATTTTCCTGGATTTATGACCCCACCGAATTCCACTCCTTCCAACTTCAGCACGCCCCTGTTTTTATCAGGGAAAAGGAGAGGAATGTTGCTTCTGCTCTAGAGAACTTATTAAATTGATTGATATTCCAAGCAGACGGGAATTTCACAAGCGTTCGAACTTTGATGTAGAATCAGCACGGCAAGTACACCCTTTTGAAATTTGAAACCTTTCTTTGTCTTTGATTAATTGACTTTTAAAATGGCGTCTAAAAGTGAAAGTAAAATTTTTAGTATGATGAAGCAGCGTTACTTGTGGATTGTTACAAACGGAGTTTTTTATACTGAAAGGAGGGAAGGAGAGTTATTAAGTTTGAATTCCTGATTCTTTTGAAGACAGAATGGCAGCTAAACCTTTAAAGCCTTCTGGAAGAAGGGATCTGAACCAAGTCTTGAGGAAATATTGAAAGAACAATTAAAACTTTCTGAAGATAGGCAAAAGAGATGATGGAGAATTTTAATGCAAAAATAAGAGAAGATATTCTTATGGCAGTTCAAGGCCTGAGTACAAAAATCGAAGGATTGGAAGTGGAAATGCAACAGATCTCTCAGTCAAATAAGCATTTAGAAGATGAAATGAAAGGGGTTCAGAAAAAAGGGGATCAAAATGAAGAACAGGATGTGATATTACAATATAAACTTATGGAAGGAGCTCTTAGAATTAGTGTTTGAATGAGACAAAGCGTGGAAGACTTAAGAAAAATTATATCAGAAGCATTGGCTGAATTTATTGAAGCGGACCCCAAGAGGTAGCTTACCAAATTGATAAAATATATAGAGTTAATTCTTGGATTGCAAGACAGAGAAAGCTTCCTCGGGACATTGTGGTTTATTTTGTGAAAAGGACTATGAGAAATCAAATTCTGCAAGTTTCATATCAGACAACTTTAAAAATTGGAGAACAGGAGTTGAAGGTGTTGAAAGAGATTCCTTCAAAGATGTTAAGAGACAGGAAGCAATTTGCTTTTTTTACACAAGAACTTAAAAACATCAGATTCAATTCAGATGGGAGGTGCCAGTTGGACTGACACTATTCTATCAAGGAAGGAGATATAGAATTGACACGGTTTTAAAGGCAAAGATTTTCTTTCTACAGTTTTGAAAGTCGAAATAGAAGTGATAGAAAAACTTCAAGAGACTCAAGAAGGCGTGGTGACCCAAGAGCCTTTATTGCTGCCAGTATTAGAGGAACCACAAGAGCAAAGGGTGACAAGAGGAGCCCTTAAGCGTAAAGAAGAGCAACAGACTCAAAGTAAAGTCAGGATCCCATTATGGAAGCTGTGGGAGGAGCTAGACGGAAGATACCGGAGGAGGAGCTTCCGTTGTCTGCTTCAAAGCTTCAGGAGGCCAGTAATGGCAAATAGAATCTTGTCATGGAATGTTAATGGCTTGAATTCAGCTCAGAAAAGAAGGAAAATATTTCTACTTGAAACAATTTAAAATGATGTGATTTGTTTGCAAGAGACACATATAAAATTATCAGACCAAAAATATTTAGTTAATTCAAAATTGGGTAACCATTTTGTTGCATCAGCTTTGGAAAAGAAGCATGGAATTGTTGTATATATCAGGAAGGATATACCAGCTAAGCTAATTGAGGCAGATATTCAAGGAAGATTTATTGCTATTGAACTGGTGATAGATGCAAAAAAGACTTTGTTGATAGGTATTTACGCACCTAATCAGCAACAAGAAAAGTTTTACAAAATGTTACATGAGAGGTTGACCCTCTGGGATTATAGTTCGTTTATTTTATTAGGAGACTGGAATGGAGTAATTGATACAAGAAGGATAAGAGAACTTCTTCCAAGAAGATACCTATACATGCAAAATTACCAAAATCTTTTTGAAATGATGGAAGACTTTGAGTTTAGAGATATATGGAGGTTACGGAATCCAGATGAGAGAGATTTTACTTTTTTCTGATAGGCATCAATCTTTTCACGCATTGATTTTATTTTAATTTCTAATGACTTGCTTTTAGGGTGAAGAAAACTAAGATATTTTCGAGGTGTTTAACTGACCATAGCCCAGTATGGATGGAATTATTACAAGGGAAAAAGGTGGTAGAACATGGAGGTTGAATGAAAATCTGTTTAGATATGAGGATAATGTAACTTATTGTAAGAAACAGTTAAAGAATTTTTGATTTTAATATGTACAAAGGGACACCTATAGGAACTGTGTGGGAAGAGCAAAGCGTTTATTAGAGGATATTGATTTATTTGGACAACAGGCAAAGGAATAATAAACAAAAGCAGCGTAGATATTTGGAAGAAGAAATTCAAAGGAAGCAACAGTTATTAATTCAAAACCCACAAGATCATAAACTTAAAGAGGCTATAAAATATTACAGAGTCAATTTAATATGTTAATGGCAGACCAGGTGGCCGAATATACAATATGCTAAACATAATACTTTTTGTAATGCAAATAAACCTGGGAGATGGTTGGCATATAATTTAAGGAAGAAACAGAAAGCACGTGTCATACAAAAAATAGAATATAAAGGTAAAGAGACATATCAACAGGATAAAATTAAAAAGCATTCTCAGAATTTTATACTGCACTATATGCAAAAGACAAAATATTGGATAGGGATATTTATGATTATTTGAAAGATTATAAGGTGAATATTCTAACATTAGAACAGAGGGAGGAGCTGAACCGGCCGATAGCTACTGGAGAAATAGTGGATTAAACAATTAAAATGGGAAAACCCTGGTACAGATGGTCTTACAGCAACTTATTATAAAAACACAGGATGAAATATTAGGCCCACTTAAAGAATTATTTAATCAGATACAATTAGGAGTGGGAATACCCCCGTCATGGAAAACATCTTTTATTTCACTGATACCGAAAGAGGAGCAAGACTGCTCTAAACCTGGTAACTATAGGCCGATTTCACTTTTAAATAATGATTATAAGATTTTTGTAAAAATAATAGCAAATAGATTAATGTTAGTTTTACAACAAAGAATTCATACTGATCAATCTGGTTTTATAAAGGGAGGCAGATGAGGAATAATGTTAGACAGATTATTAATATATTGGAATATTTGGAAAAGAAGAATACTTCAGCGGCACTTATTTTTTTGGATGCAGAGAAAGCCTTTGATCGATTGCATTGGGATTTTTTATTTAAATTAATAGAGAAAATGCAATTTGGAGACTGTTTTATTAGAATAATTAAAGCGATTTATGGAGAGCAAACAGCACAGATTATATAGTAAATGGTAGTTTGACAGAAGTTATTAAGATTGCGAAAGGAACAAGACAGGGATGTCCCTTATCACCATTATTGTTTGTTTTGACTCTGGAACCATTATTAGATAAAATACGAATTAATGAAAATAGAGGAATTAAGATTAGACAATATGAGTACAAAGTTAGAGCTTTTGCAGATGATGTAGTGGTTACGTTAATGAATCCTATAAATTCAAGTAGATTTTTGTTGGAAGTAATTGATAAATATGGAAAGGTATCAGGATTTAAAATAAATCAGAAAAAAACAAAAGTGATAATTAAAAATATGTCTATACAACAGAAACAAAAACTAGAGGAAATGACAGGATTTGAGGTAGTAAAAGGTTAAATATTTAGGGTCTATATTAGCTCATCGAACAAGAAACTTTATAAGAATAATTATGACTTGCTATGGCAAAAAGTTCAGAATGATATGAATGGCTGGAAGAAATTGCAGTTATCCCTATTGGGAAGGATTGCGGCTATTAAAATGAATGTGTTACCTAGATTTTTGTTTCTGTTCCAGATGATACCTATAATTAAAAAGGATAAAAATTTGGAAGATTGGCAGAGTGGGATTAATAAATTTATATGGCAGGGTAAAAGGCGAGGGTTAAAATGAAAATAATACAGGATTCACGGGAAAGAGGTGGTTTAAGAATGCCTAATTTTAAACTATATTATGAAGCAGTAACCCTCTCAGTAATAAGTGACTGGTTTAACTTAACAGAGGAAAGAATTTTGAATATAGAAGGTTATGACTTGTTATATGGATGGCATGCATATTTAATTTATGACAAAAAAGTGGATAAGGCTTTAAGAATCATGTGTTGAGAAGTGCTCTTTTTGGTCTGGAATAAATATTCCTATAAATTAGATTATAAGATTCCTATATGGTGAGCCCTAGACATGCAATAGAGAATATAAATATAGAACAGAAACAGGAAATGATTACATATAAAGAACCTTTGTATGCTGAAGGAGGTAGATTGCAATTAAAATCATTACAGGTATTAAATGAAGAAGGGAGGAATTATACTTGGTTTCAATATGGGCAAATAAGTGCTAGATGGAAAGAAGATCAAAAAATTGGTATAATGTAAAGGGAGGAAAATTTAATAAAGCAAATTAGAAATCAGACCCAGGAGCATATAAAGAGATTGTATAATGTGTTGCTTGAAATAGATTCGGAAAAGGATTTGGTAAAGGATTGTATGATAAATGGCACAGAATATTCAGGAACCAATAATGTTGGAAACATGGAGAAAATTTGGGTTAGAAATGTTAAGTTTACACAAGCACAGAATTTAAGGAAAATTTTTATAAGATGTTTTATAGATGGCATTTAGATCCCAAAAATTATCATGTATGTATCCTAATATCCAAGCGAAATGTTGAGGTGTGATTGTGATGATGCTACATATTTTCATATTTGGTGGACTTGCAAGAAAATTAAGGTCTTTGGATAAGAATTTGGTGGATTATTCAAAATGTAATGAAGAAGAAGATAAAGTTCTCCACAATTTTTCCTTTTGGGAATTATAATGGATTGTACAGGGATTGAGACTAAACTGATTTTGAACTTAATAACAGCAGCAAGACTGTTGATTGGACAATACTGAAGAAAGAAGAGATACCTACAATAGAAGAATGGATATTGAAAGTTATTAACTTGGCTGAGATGGCTAAAATCTCAGCGCTTTTTAAAAGACAATACGCAGGAAAGATATTTAATTGAATGGAAAAATGGATTGATTATCTACAAAACAGATATCAGATTAAGAAATATCAGATTGCCTTTGAATAATTAGAAAGTTATTTTATGTAATGGGAGGGGTTGGGAGACTAAAAGCTTTGGATGTGGTTATTTGGATTGACTTTACCAGGATTGACCGGGGGGTGGAGGGAGGGGGATGTTTTGTTTTTTTTTTTTTTTGGGAGGGAGGGGGAAAAAAGGGGGAAAATGTTTTTGTTTTTTTTAAAACTCTTTCAATAAAAAAAAAAAAAAAAAAAAAAAAAGAAATAAAGTTTATGTCAGCCTCCACTCCACTCTTCATTTACTTTTAAATGATTATATCAGTAGATAGAATGTAAAATGTTTATTTCTGTATTATAAACTTTTAGGATCAGGAGGTGAATCATACCACCGTCCGGGGTAAGGGAAAAGAGCTTATTAGTAGTGTCGGCTGACATAATTGGGAGGAGGGGTGATTAATGATTGAATGTTATCAGCGCTTTCCTAACGGACACTGCATTCCTGAGTTGACTGACATCCCGAGACCTGTGGAAGAAGATTACCACGAGGGGCCGTGAAGGAGTTGGCATTGGACCAGACCAGCCTGACCCCCTGGAGGAGGAGGGACAATTGGGGGGATATGATATGTTTGCCATATTTTGTCTCAGTTCCAGCTTTGCTTGGCTGCTAACCAGACTGTAAAAGTAAAAGTACTTGTTTCCATACCAAATGGAGTCAAGGTGAATTCTTTCCTATTTGCCGTCGGGGGTAGCCTGACATTAAGCTGGAACTCCCATCATGTCTACCAACCAGGATTGCAATCCTACCGGAAGAAACCCAAAGGAGATAGAAGGCCTGCTGCCGGCTGAACTGGGGGGCGTCCGGAGGTATTTCTTCTGTCAGTTTTGACCCTGAGCTGAGATAATGCAGTTGGAAGAAGAGAGAGGCAACCCGATTTCAAGGAACCTCCCTCTGGAGTAACTACAAGGAGAAAGGAGAAACTGCACTTTTCCGAGTGGGCTGAGGAGCAAAAAGTCAGAGACAGCCTCCAATTGGACGAAGCACTGCGCCTATTTCGTGAAGTGAAAGTAAGGCAAGCTGCTCGCCAAAGGTATGAATCCCCTGTTCAGTCCTCCAAGGGGGGAGGGGAAGGGGAAGAAGAATTTACAAGAGGCCCGTTAGAGGTGATTTCAGGGTGGTGAGATTCCTGAAGAGACGGAAACTCTCTCCCAGAGGAAGCTGAATTGGATGGGGCTGGCGCCACCTGCTGACCAAGCAAGGCCACAAGAGGAAGGAAAAAGCCAAAATTCCATATTAGAAAATTTGATGGAGATGCGAAGAGCTGGAATTGTTCCTGGCGATAGTGAATGACCACATGTTAGACTGGCGGGGAGATTATTGGTCACAGGCAGCACAAGTTAGAGCTGTGACCCACAATTTGACCGGAAGAGCAGCTGCATGGTTTGTGTCGCTGTATAAAAACCACTCCCCCCTACTGCAAAATAACCAGCATTTTATTACGGCACTAAGGAGGAGGTTTGAGGACCTCTGGCGGAGCAGAAAGCCAAAGGTCGAATGAAACCATCAGGCAAGGGAGGAGACCGGCTGATTATACCCAGGAATTCAGTGATCTAGTCCCCTTGATGAGAGGGTGGTCGGAGGTGATCCTGGTCGACTTTTACAAAGAGGGCCTGAATGGAGATCTCTATGAACTGTGCCGGGCACGAGCGTCTCCAACCACATTGTATGGCTGGTATACCCCGGCAGGAGAGATGGAAATTGAACTAGAAGGACCGTAGCAGAAGGCAGCGCACTGGAAGACCTTACCCGCCCATTCTCCTGGGTGGCCCTCAAGGACACGCCTAGACCAGAGGGAGGGAGACAACGATCGACTGCGTGCTACAGATGCGGAAAAGAGGGCCATCGGGCAGCCGACTGTCGAGTGAAGTTGGTTCCAAGCACGACCCCTGGTGGTGGGAAGGAAGCAGTGAAACCAACTGCTAAGGCGCGAAAACCGGCAAAAGTGGAGGACGGCATTGCCAAGAAGGGCACGCCCATCCAAGAGGACCGCAAAGCGTCCACCGACACTGATGACAGCAAAACCACAACGGAGTCCGACGAAGACTTTCTGGTGAGTTGGGCACGGGGGCCCTTGGACATTCCAGTCAACCTGCATGTTCCCTCCTCGGGCAACAAGGGGGAAATGTTAGCATTATTAGATTCGGGATGTACTAGGTGCATGATCAGTCCGAACTAGTAGAAAAATGGAACTAAGGTTGAGAACCCTAAGCAGGCCCATAGCATTTGCCCAGTTGGATGGCAGTGTGGCAGGGGAGGACCACCATTTCGTAACAGAGCCCATAGAAATGGAAATTGGAGACCATCGAGATTTTAAACTTCATAGTAGCCCCTGGAATGGACCAACCTTTGGTACTAGGACTGTCGTGGTTATGGAAATGGAACCCCATATTAACTGGAGAAATGGAGTCTTACGGTTCCGCTCAAGAGCGTTAAAAGGAGGAAAAGGTTCCAAGAAGAGTCAGACTATGGCCATGCTCCAAGATAAATGGGGGCAATGGTTGAACGGATAGATGGGGAGGAAAGGATACCTAAGGAGTACTGGGACCTGCGGAAGTCTTTAGTGAGAAAGCATCAGACGTCTACCTCCCCATAGGCCTATTGATTGTGCCATCGACATCTTCACCGGGTAAAACTCCAAAACCAAAAGCTAACCCATGACCCAAAAAGAATTGGGAGAGCTGAAAGTTCATAGACAAAAACCTAGAGCGGGCTTTATCCAACCAGCTAGGCCTCTGGCCGCACCTGTGATGTTCCGGGAAAGAAAGACGGCTCATTTCGTCTTATAGTTGACTATAGAAATTTGAACGCGTGTATGCGAAACATATACCCCATGCCGCTCATGAAAGATATGTTAGCACACTTAGCGAAGGGGAAGTTCTTCACCAAATTGGACCTGCGAGAAGCTTATTACAGAGTCCAGATAAAGGAGGGGGATGAATGAAAACTGCTTTCAACTGTCCACTAGGGTGTTTCCAGTTTCAGTACTGCCTTTTGGTCTGCAAGGCGCCTGCAGTTTTATGCAACTGATAAATGAAATACTCCATCAGCATTTATTCAAAGGGTTCTTGTCTACCTTGACGACATACTTATCTATACAGAAACAATGGAAGAACATATTAAACTAGTAAGAGCTGTACTCAAAAAGTTATTATCTGCAGAACTATATTGCAAGCTATCCAAATGTGATTTCCATCAAACCAAAATAGACTACTAGGTATCGCATTTGATGGGTTAGAAATGGATCCAGGAAAAGTGAAAGCTGTCTTGGAATGGGCCCCATTTACACGCATAAACAACTCCAAAGTTTTTGGGATTGCAAATTTCTATCGTCAATTCATCCCCTCCTTTGCTCAAATTGCTTTACCAATAACTAACCTCTTAAAAACTAAAGGAGACACGAAACCCAAACCATCATTACCCCTCGAATGGACAATGGAATGTCAGGCAGCATTTGAAAAATTGAAACGACTTTTTGCCACTGAACCTATTTTAAAGCACCCTGACATGGATGTTCCTTTTGTAATACAAGCTGATGCAAGTGATGTAGCAGTCGGAGTCCTGCTCCAAAACAATGCTGATGGTAATTTACAACCCTGTGCTTTCACTTCTCGAAAATTGACTGAAACTGAAAGGCGATGGGCTATTTGGGAAAAGAAGCATTTGCAGTTCATTGGGCTCTCGCATGGAGACAATTCTTAGAAGGTTCAAATCATCCTTTTGAAGTTTGGACTGATCACAAAAATCTAGAAGCTCTAAAGACTCCTAGAAAACTTTCACTAAACAAGCCGCTGGACTCAATATTTTAACCGCTTTAATTTTACTTTACATTATATTCCTGGGAAAAACTTTAGCAGATGCTCTCACTTACCCCAATACAATTGCACTCGCTCCGAGGTGGTTCAACCAATACTTCCGTGCAACAGTTGCAATAACTAGAAGCCACTAAGCTGACCTCACTCCCAGATGAACTAACCAAAGTCGTTTAAAGAAGCTTTAAACACCGATGACTGGTAACCCATTCCATGAATGCACACTCCGTGATGGACTAGCTTGGATTGGAACAAAATTATATGTTCCTCTATCACTCAGAGAAACCATCCTACAACGATGCCATGATGCCAAAATGGCAGGGCATTTTGGATTTGTGAAAACTTTGCATCTTCTTAAAAGACAGTTTTGGTGGCCAAGTCTTAAAAGACATTCAAGCATATGTAGCAAGTTGCCCTCTGTGCATCATCCAAAAGGCCTCAGGAAAACCTCCTGGACTACTTCAAACTGTAGCCAGACCAGGAACCCCATGGAAAGAAATATCCATGGATTTCATAGTGGAATTACCTGAAAGTTCCGGCAATACTGTTATATGGGTAGTGACTGACCTTTTCTCCAAACAAGTCCATTTTATTCCATGTTCAAAAATACCCTCCTCAAAGACTCTAGCAAAGTTGTTCGTACAACACATTTATAGACTTCACGGAGTGCCTGATCGCATCATTTCAGATCGAGGAGTTCAATTCACTTCTAAATTTTGGAAAGAATTTTTACGACTCATTGGTTCCGCTCAAGGATTAAGCTCCTCCCATCATCCTCAAACTAATGGAAGCTGTGAACGTTCGAACTCTGTACTAGAACAATATCTCCGATGTTATGTTAACTACCAGCAAGATAATTGGGCTGATCTCTTACCTTTTGCTGAAGTGGCCTACAACAACTCAATTCATAGTAGCACGGGATTTACTCCCTTTAAAATAGCTTCAGGCCAAGATTTTGTTCCTATCTCGGAACTCCCACAGGAAGAAACTACTGTTTCCTCTCTATCAGAATGGATAGATCAAATACAAAGCACATGGAAATGACTGCATAAGCGATCGACGCCACCGTGCGCATAAAAACAAGCAGACAAAAAAGGTCCCTGAAAATAAATATCAAGTGGGCGATAAAGTTTATCTTTCCACCAAATATCTTCAAACCACTCAGAAATCTAAAACTTGGACCCAAATATGGGACCCTTCTCATAGTAAAATCATCAACCCGTGATTCGGTACAACTAGATTTACCAAAAACACTTAGAAGAATCCCCCATTTTCCATGTCAGTTTGCTGAAACTCCACACATCCTACCAATTCTCATAGAGGAGAACAACACTTTGAAATAAAGAAATTTTAGATTCAAGAAAACATAGAAATAAAATTCAATATCTTATTTCTTGAAACACTTCCCCTGAATGGGTGAACAAAGAAGATGTCATGCTCTAAAAAATAGCACAATTCTATCAAAAAATATCCTGACAAACCCTAACTTTTTTTTTTCTTTCTAGGACTGACGCCCTTGTTGCAGGAGGGCCGAATGTCAGCCTCCACTCCACTCTTCATTTACTTTTTAAATGATTATATCAGTAGATAGAATGTAAATGTTTATTTCTGTATTATAAACTTTTAGGATCAGGAGGTGAATCATACCACCGTCCGGGTAAGGGAAAAGAGCTTATTAGTAGTTCGGCTGACATAATTGGGAGGACAAGGTGAATTCTTTCCTATTTGCCGTCGGGGGTAGCCTGACAGTTTGTTTTGAAGTGTGTGATTTTTGTGATTCAATGCAGCTTCTGGTTTCAGAGCTGTGTTTGCTCCAGCGGCTTTAAACACCAGCAGCTTTTTAATTTTAGAGTCTCTACAGCTTTGAACAACCTTCATGGCATCAGATCTCCCTACAATCAGTTTTGAACCTCACAATTCCTTCTTTGTTACGGGAATATCGAGGGGTCTGCTGTTTCTCCAGAGATTTGAGCTGCCGTTCACTTTCTGGACATTTTCTGGATTGGACAAAAATAGCTTCCTTACTGGAAGAGACTTTAGACATGAAATAAATGATAATAAATCAAAGAAGAATATGAAATCGTGTTACGTTCAGGGTTCCACCATCTGTAAGAGATATACCCTATTAATAATGTCTTTGGATATTTTGAACGCCTTCCCTGAACATAATTATCTGCCGTTTACACGAATTACAGCCAGGGGTGAAATCTAACAATGTTCCCTCCCGGTTCTGTGGGCGTGTCTTAATTGGTGGGTGTGGCTTGGTGGTCAGGTGACTGAATGGGCATGGTCGATAATAATAAATAATAAAAACAATAAGGTCTAGAAAACTCTGGCGGCACCGGTCTAGCTTCTTTAAAAATAGAGGCCCCCGTCTACCGATTGCCTTTTACTGAGAGGCCCCGGTCTACCTTCTCTAAAAACAGACCCCGGTCTACCAAGTGCCTTTTTTGGCAGGCCCCGGTCTACCTTCTTTAAAAATAGAGGCACCGACTACTAGCTGCCACAGCGCTGATCAGCTGTAGTGCGGCCCTTTGAAATGCCGCGGCAGTCGTTTAAGGCCGTTTGCAGCTATATCACCACCGAGCGCTTCAGGGACAGAGAAGAGGAACAGCGAGGCGTGGGCAGAGGGTGGGGGCAGGGATTTTTGCTACCGCTTCTCCGAAGTACCGGCCCCCATCGCTACCGGATCTGTCAATCCGGTTTGAACCGGGAGCATTTCACCCCTGGTCACGGCTGTTGTCTTAATCAGATGAACTTTCAACGGAGTAGAATTCTCCAATTATTTCAGAAGAACAGAGTCGGAAGGCACCTTGGAGGTCTTCTAGTCCAACCCCTAGCTCAGGCAGGTGACCCCACAATCATCTCAGACAAATGGTTGTCCAATCTCTTCTTAAAAGCTTCCAGTGTTGGAATTTCAGCTTTAACTTTAACTTCTAAAGGAATCTGTCCCTCTGATTGAACGTTCTAACTGTCAGGAAATTTCTCCTTATTCTAGGTTGCTCCTCTCCTTGATTACTTTCCATTCATTGAAGAAGAGATTGGGCAGCCACTTGTCTGAAATGGTATAGGATCTCCTGCCTGAGCAGGGGGTTGGACTAGAAGACCTTCAAGGTCCCTTCCGGCTGTGTTCTGATAGATTGATTGATTGGTAGTGAGGGATGGGCTGATGTGATAGGACAAGACTGGTTCCATAGGTAGCCAAGCCCTGTAGCATATATACCTAGAGATGAAGGCAGGACTGCGCCTGGAGTACGTTTACTCCCCTGAGGCCTTTCCCTCTCGGGCCTCCTTGGCAAGGGAGGGGGCTTTTTCAGGCCAGGCTTGATCCCCGTCTGAGGAGGCCTCGCGCGCGTCCTGACAGTAGTCTTCTGGGCCAAATCGGGCAGCACCAGGGCTGGAGGCTGAACCTTCTTCCGGACCTCCAGTGGAATTGGGGAAGACGTCACAATCAGAGGCAAGACCTGCGTGGTTCGCTGAGTGGCTGAGGAACTGGATGGGTGGGAGTAAGAGAAAAGGACTTCCTGGTTGCCCCACCGACTCGGGTCATTATTATTGATCTGTGGACGGGACTCCTTGCTGTCCTTGCTCAGGGCAACTTTTACAGCATACGATCCATCCTGTCGCGAAGAGTGAGTGTTGGAACTGGAAGGAGATCCTATCAAGAAAGGAGAAGGTTTGTAACTTCAGGTTGAAAGGAGCGGTCCTTGGTTCTCCCGTCTGTCTGTCCTGCTGTCTGTCTGTCTGTCTCTCATCTATCTATCTATCTATCTATCTATCTATCTATCTATCTATCTATCTATCTATCTATCTATCATCCACTCAGCTTCGCTTCTCCATTCAGTTCCGATCTGTTCTGCTGTTATCTCCTCTACTCCGCCTACTCTACTTGTGTCTCTTCTCTGCTTCGCTCTCTCCTCTTTTACATCATCCATTGTGTTCTCTTTTGCTCTTAGCTCCACTCTGCTCTCATTTCCTCCTCTCTATTCTGCTCCGCTCAAAACAACTAAACTATCTTCCACTGTCCTCTACTCAACTGTCCACAGCTCCACTCCCATCCCTCTGGCCTTTATATCTCTGCCCCAGGGCCGTGACATCACAGCATTATGTTCTCATGTGGGACAGCTGATGTCATGACCCAAGGGGCCTCTTTCTTCCCAAAAACATTAGGATGGGATATGGAAGATCCCCTTGATAACCCCCTTGATAACATTGGTGATATCATGGGGAGGAAAGCTAGGGGTCACCTATGGAATGACCCATTGTGATGGTGTCCCTCAACTTGCTAAATCTCCAAAGAACCTAAGCAAGATTAAGGCTGATCAACTTTATTCTTTGATTGGATAAGTCTGCTACTGAGCTTGGGTTTTTGTATTTTTATTCTGAGATATATAGGAAATGAGATGATATACTGAAGTGGTGTAGGGTTTCCTGCCTGAGCAGGAATAGAAAATATAGAATGGAATGGAATGGAATGGAACGGACCTTGAAGGTCTTCTAGTCCAGCCCCCTGCTCAAGCAGGAGAACGTATAGCATTTCAGATAAGTGGCTTTCTAGATTCTTCTTAAAAACCACCAGTGATTTCTGAAGCCAAGATATTCCACTGGTTAATTGTTCTCACTGTTAGGAAGGTTCTCCTTAATTCCACTCTAGGGATTCACTTAACAATGGTGGCAAGAAAGGTGGTAAAATGGGGCAAAACTCACTTAAGAACCATCTCGCTTAGCAACCTAAATTTTGGTCTTGATTATGGTGGCAAGTCAAGGGTTCCCTGCATTTCAGTTTCCTTGCAGATCATCCAGAATCTCTTCCTTTGTGAGCTGGATAATCCTTTAATTTAGACCAATAAAGAAATAAAGTTTGTTTTGAAGTGTGTGATTTTTGTGATTCAATGCAGCTTCTGGTTTCAGAGCTGTGTTTGCTCCAGCGGCTTTAAACACCAGCAGCTTTTTAATTTTAGAGTCTCTACAGCTTTGAACAACCTTCATGGCATCAGATCTCCCTACAATCAGTTTTGAACCTCACAATTCCTTCTTTGTTACGGGAATATCGAGGGGTCTGCTGTTTCTCCAGAGATTTGAGCTGCCGTTCACTTTCTGGACATTTTCTGGATTGGACAAAAATAGCTTCCTTACTGGAAGAGACTTTAGACATGAAATAAATGATAATAAATCAAAGAAGAATATGAAATCGTGTTACGTTCAGGGTTCCACCATCTGTAAGAGATATACCCTATTAATAATGTCTTTGGATATTTTGAACGCCTTCCCTGAACATAATTATCTGCCGTTTACACGAATTACAGCCAGGGGTGAAATCTAACAATGTTCCCTCCCGGTTCTGTGGGCGTGTCTTAATTGGTGGGTGTGGCTTGGTGGTCAGGTGACTGAATGGGCATGGTCAATAATAATAAATAATAAAAACAATAAGGTATAGAAAACTCTGGCGGCACCGGTCTAGCTTCTTTAAAAATAGAGGCCCCCGTCTACCGATTGCCTTTTACTGAGAGGCCCCGGTCTACCTTCTCTAAAAACAGACCCCGGTCTACCAATTGCCTTTTACTGGCAGGCCCCGGTCTACCAAGTGCCTTTTTTGGCAGGCCCCGGTCTACCTTCTTTAAAAATAGAGGCACCGACTACTAGCTGCCACAGCGCTGATCAGCTTTGAAATGCCGCGGCAGTCGTTTAAGGCCGTTTGCAGCTATATCACCACCGAGCGCTTCAGGGACAGAGAAGAGGAACAGCGAGGCGTGGGCAGAGGGTGGGGGCAGGGATTTTTGCTACCGCTTCTCCGAAGTACCTGCCCCCATCGCTACCGGATCTGTCAATCCGGTTTGAACCGGGAGCATTTCACCCCTGGTCACGGCTGTTGTCTTAATCAGATGAACTTTCAACGGAGTAGAATTCTCCAATTATTTCAGAAGAACAGAGTCGGAAGGCACCTTGGAGGTCTTCTAGTCCAACCCCTAGCTCAGGCAGGTGACCCCACAATCATCTCAGACAAATGGTTGTCCAATCTCTTCTTAAAAGCTTCCAGTGTTGGAATTTCAGCTTTAACTTTAACTTCTAAAGGAATCTGTCCCTCTGATTGAACGTTCTAACTGTCAGGAAATTTCTCCTTATTCTAGGTTGCTCCTCTCTTTGTTTCCTTCCCATTCATTGAAGAAGAGATTGGGCAGCCACTTGTCTGAAATGGTATAGGATCTCCTGCCTGAGCAGGGGGTTGGACTAGAAGACCTTCAAGGTCCCTTCCGGCTGTGTTCTGATAGATTGATTGATTGGTAGTGTGGGATGGGCTGATGTGATAGGACAAGACTGGTTCCATAGGTAGCCAAGCCCTGTAGCATATATACCTAGAGATGAAGGCAGGACTGCGCCTGAGTACGCCACTCCCTGAGGCCTTTCCTCTCGGGCCTCCTTGGCAAGGGAGGGGCTTTTTCAGGCCAGGCTTGATCCCCGTCTGAGGAGGCCTCGGCGGCGTCCTGACAGTAGTCTTCTGGGCCAAATCGGGCAGCACCAGGGCTGGAGGCTGAACCTTCTTCCGGACCTCCAGTGGAATTGGGGAAGACGTCACAATCAGAGGCAAGACCTGCGTGGTTCGCTGAGTGGCTGAGGAACTGGATGGGTGGGAGTAAGAGAAAAGGACTTCCTGGTTGCCCCACCGACTCGGGTCATTATTATTGATCTGTGGACGGGACTCCTTGCTGTCCTTGCTCAGGGCAACTTTTACAGCATACGATCCATCCTGTCGCGAAGAGTGAGTGTTGGAACTGGAAGGAGATCCTATCAAGAAAGGAGAAGGTTTGTAACTTCAGGTTGAAAGGAGCGGTCCTTGGTTCTCCCGTCTGTCTGTCCTGCTGTCTGTCTGTCTCTCATCTATCTATCTATCTATCTATCTATCTATCTATCTATCTATCTATCTATCTATCTATCTATCACTCAACGCTTCTCCATTCAGTTCCGATCTGTTCTGCTGTTATCTCCTCTACTCCGCTCTACTCTACTTGTGTCTCTCTTCTCTGCTTCGCTCTCCTCTTTACATCATCCATTGTGTTCTCTTTGCTCTTAGCTCCTCTGCTCTCATTTCCTCTCTATCTATTCTCCGCTCAAAACAACTAAACTATCTTCCACTGTCCTCTACTCAACTGTCCACAGCTCCATCCCTTTGGCCTTTATATCTCTGCCCCAGGGCCGTGACATCACAGCATTATGTTCTCATGTGGGACAGCTGATGTCATGACCCAAGGGGTCTTTCTTCCCAAAACATTAGGATGGGATATGGAAGATCCTTGATAACCCCTTGATAACATTGGTGATATCATGGGAGGAAAGCTAGGGTCACCTATGGAATGACCCATTGTGATGGTGTCCTCAACTTGCTAAATCTCCAAAGAACCTAAGCAAGATTAAGGCTGATCAACTTTATTCTTTGATTGGATAAGTCTGCTACTGAGCTTGGGTTTTTTTATTTTTTTAATCTGAGATATATGAGAAATGAGATGATATACTGAAGTGGTGTAGGGTTTCCTGCCTGAGCAGGAATAGAAAATATAGAATGGAATGGAATGGAATGGAACGGACCTTGAAGGTCTTCTAGTCCAGCCCCCTGCTCAAGCAGGAGAACGTATAGCATTTCAGATAAGTGGCTTTCTAGATTCTTCTTAAAAACCACCAGTGATTTCTGAAGATATTCCACTGGTTAATTGTTCTCACTGTTAGGAAGGTTCTCCTTAATTCCACTCTAGGGATTCACTTAACAATGGTGGCAAGAAAAGTGGTAAAATGGGGCAAAACTCACTTAAGAACCATCTCGCTTAGCAACCTAAATTTTGGTCTTGATTATGGTGGCAAGTCAAGGGTTCCCTGCATTTCAGTTTCCTTGCAGATCATCCAGAATCTCTTCCTTTGTGAGCTGGATAATCCTTTAATTTAGACCAATAAAGAAATAAAGTTTGTTTTGAAGTGTGTGATTTTTGTGATTCAATGCAGCTTCTGGTTTCAGAGCTGTGTTTGCTCCAGCTTTAAACACCAGCAGCTTTTTAATTTTAGAGTCTCTACAGCTTTGAACAACCTTCATGGCATCAGATCTCCCTACAATCAGTTTTGAACCTCACAATTCCTTCTTTGTTACGGGAATATCGAGGGGTCTGCTGTTTCTCCAGAGATTTGAGCTGCCGTTCACTTTCTGGACATTTTCTGGATTGGACAAAAATAGCTTCCTTACTGGAAGAGACTTTAGACATGAAATAAATGATAATAAATCAAAGAAGAATATGAAATCGTGTTACGGAGTACAGTTAGT
>NC_080552.1:349739-352239 GCF_028640845.1 Ahaetulla prasina
GACACAACAAACCCGATCTACTGTACGTGTGTTTTCCGGGTCGACCGTTCCCTCTCTCCGCTGCGCCGTTAGTCGCTGGGTGAAAGGCTGAGCCGAGACCCTGCGACGACCCTAATAAGAACCGGGAGGTTCCGTCTTCCGCCTAATCTTGAGGGTGGGGTGGGGGGCGTCGCGTGGCCTTGATGAAACGGCCGCCTCGGTTTCATCGTCGGGTCTCCGGGGGTCGTCGGGGTAGCTGAAAATAACCCGATCTACTGTGTGTATATGTGTGTGTGTGTGTTTTCCGGGTCGACCGTTCTCTCCGCCCGCGCCGTTAGTGGCGGCTGAAAGGCTGAGCCGAGACCCTCGACGACCCTATTAGGGCGGGAGGTTCCGCCAAAGCTCGGACGTAATCCTCCGTCCTTCTTTTCCCGGAAAAGAACAGGAGCGGCTGGCTACCTCAGACCTAGCCGGCTGTATAAACACGCCTTTACGCGCCACCTGCACACAGAGAGGAGGGAGGAGAGAGAGAGAGAGAGAGAGAGAGAGAGAGACCTTTTCTATATAAGCCCTCAATTCTGTTAGTCGTCCTAGGCTTCGGTAGGGTCGACCCTGCCCGCAGAAATCTAATAGCGGTGTGGAGGTAAGCCATCACGCTCCGTTCACTACAAAACCTTGCTCAGATCTTTAGATTCCTCTTTAGGGAATCCAATCGGCTTCCTACCAACTGGGGCGGGGAACGGTGCGAAATTCCCTTATAGGTTAGGGAGGGTGGGGGCGGAATCGGACAAGCTGTGCTTTCGTCTTCTGGGGTGACATTTCTCCCTACGGACTGGCGCTGCTGGTATCAGAAGACAGTTAGAAGGAGGGTTGGGGCTGGGGCTGGGGTTAGCTTTAGGGTTAGGGTTAGGGTTAGATCACCATGAATTCCTAAAGCAAAATGAAGGTCGCCAATGAATTCGCACCACATCAGGCTGCGGATCGGGCTTTTCTTCCTTTCCAGGTAAAGATACGGAAACATCCCATTGGAGGTAAACCCCTTAGGGTTAGGGTTAGGGCTGGGGCTGGGGCCGGGCGGGGCCGGGCTGGGGTTAAGCGTTAGGGTAAGGGTTAGGGTTAGGGTTTGATCGCCTTGAATTCCTAGAGCAAAATGGAGGTCGCCAATGAATTCGCAGCGCATCAGTATGCCGAGAAGGGTGCTGGCTTTGTAAGTCAGGCTTTTCTTCCTTTCAGGTAAAGATATGGGAAAATCCCATTGGAGGTAAACCCCTAAGGGTTGGGGTTGGGGTTGGGGTTGGGGCTGGGGCTGGGGCTGGGGCTAGGGTTAGGGTTAGGGTTAGGCTTAGGCTTGGGCTTAGGGTTAGGGTTAGGGTTAGGGTTGGGGCCGGGCGGGGCGGGGCAGGGGCAGGGGCAGGGCTGGGGCCGGGGCAGGGGGCGGGGCCAGGGGCGAGGCAGGGGGCGAGGCCAGGGTGAGTGTGAGGTCTCACCTCTCCAATCTTCCCAAGAAAGCAGGACTCTTGAAACTGCAGACGTTTTCCCAGAAGGTAGACCGGTCCCGCCCGCCTCACGGTAGACCGGTCCCGCCGCATCCGCGGATGGCCCCGAGGCCGGGCGACGGGACCGAGGCTTCGGCGGAGCTGCCCGACCGAGGTCGGGATCCGTCCCCGCCGATGCCGCCGCGCCGGGTCCGGCAGACCGGTCCCAGGCCCGAGGCTCCGGCGCCGGGATCCCGTCCCGCGCCCGCGCCCAGACCGGTCTCCTGCCCGACGCGGACGGCTCCGGGGCCGGGCGACGGCACCGCGGCCTCGGCGGAGGTGCCGGACCGAGGCCGAGGCTCCGGCGCCGGGATCCCGTCCGCGCCCAGGCCCGGTAGACCGGTCTCCCTGCCCGACGCGGACGGGGCCGGGGCCGGGCGACGGCACCGCGGCCTCGGCGGAGGTGCCGGACCGAGGCCCAGGCTCCGGCGCCGGGATCCCGTCCGCGCCCAGGCCCGGTAGACCGGTCTTCCTGCCCGCCGCGGACGGCTCCGGGGCCCGGCGACGGCACCGCGGCCTCGCCGGAGGTGCCCGACCGAGGGCCGAGGAGCCGGAGCCGGGATCCCTCCCCGCCGAGGCCGCCGCGACAGGTCCGGGAGACCGGTCCCTCTGCCCGCCGCGGACGGCTCCGGGGCCCGGCGACGGGACCGCGGCCTCGGCGGAGGTGCCCGACCGAGGCCCGAGGCTCCGGCGGCGGGATCCGTCCGCGCCCCAGGCCCCTGCCGCCGTTCGGGGGCCGGGAGACCGGTCCCACTGCCCGACGCGGACGGCTCCGGGGCCGGGCGCCGGCACCGCGGCCTCGGCGGAGGTGCCGGACCGAGGGCCGAGGCTCCGGCGCGGTCTCGTCCGCGCCCAGGCCCGGTAGACCGGTCTCTCTGCCCGACGCGGACGGCTCCGGGGCCCGGCGACGGCACCGCCTCGCCGGAGGTGCCCGACCGAGGCCGAGGCCGGGGCCGGATCCCTCCCCGCCGAGGCCGCCGCGACAG
>NC_080552.1:361955-399581 GCF_028640845.1 Ahaetulla prasina
AGGACCAGAAGCCAGACCGCAGCTGCAACATTAGCCATTTCAAACCTCCAATCCATACATGCAGCAGACTGACACCCACTCTGAAGATGTAGCACACCACGACCGAAGCCAAACAACAGCAATGCAGCTCACCAGCTCAAATCCCCTGCAACTCAGACTAAACTGAGCACAACCAAGCCCCACCCAAACAGGACACACCCCATCCAATCAGAGCACAAACCCCCATCCAATCAGAGCACAGCCAAGCCCCACCCAATCAGTTCAAACCCCACTAGCAGTTAAAAAGGAAGAAACAGCTGCAATCACACATTGCTCCCAGAAGCATGTCGAAACGTTGCCAAGACACTTCCAATTTTACGCGGGAGAAAACCCGAATAACCAAAGTCCTACATATATATGTATATGTATATATGTAATGCTGTATGTATGTATGTATGTATGTATGTATGTATGTATGTATGTATGTATGTAAGGCTGCATGTATGTATGTATGTTCCAGCATCACTCTGGAACACCAAGCAATTTCAACCAAACGTAGTACACAGATGACTTACTATCTGGGGAAAAAATGCTGTAGGGGTAAGACATCCCCAGCACCCCTAGGTGTGTGTTGTTAAGATACAGCCTGTTGTACCTTAAAATGGCTTCTACTGTACAGCACAGTAGAGCCGCCATGGTAACAGTGCACTCTCCTGGCCCTGCCACAGCCGGCCAGGGGTCGCAAGAGGAGGTGATGAAGAGGGTCGCCGGAGCCTTAGTGCAGAAGCGAAGCGGCTCTATACTTGTCTTTGCGCCACATTTGTGCTCAAGACAGCCTTCGCCTCCTGCCACTTTGGGCTGGAGCTTGGCCCCACCGCGCTTGGCTGAATTGTCTGATTGTCCACGGGGCAATCGTAGGGCCGATGCGGGGGTAGTCGGTCCGCCTCCTTCTCGCTGAACACGTCGGCGAAGTCCGTCAGCTCAGGAGGCAAGGTGATGGCAGCGGTGGGGACGTTCTGGCCGGCACAGGTGTGGCGGATGTGATCGACGCACTGCAGACTCGGGAAAGAGATGGCGTTCCGCGACCAGGCCACCTGAGGATCGTGGGTCCGAAGCCAGGCCAACCCAAGGACCAAGGGAAAATGAAGGTCCGCCGTGACATAAAACTGGATCGCCTCCTCATGGTCCCCAATAGCCAGGCGCAAAGGCTGGGTGGCGAATTTAATGGGGCCGGACACCAGTTCTCGTCCATCAATTGTCTCTACCCGCATCGGAGGGTCCACCGGAACCACGGGGACTGCAAACTGGGTCACAAAGGCCTGGTCCATAAAGTTTGTTGTGGCCCCTGAGTCCACCAGCGCATGCGCCTGGAGCCCGTCCGACTGGTTCCCCAACCATATCCGTGTGTCCAGAATCAGATGCCGAGGGGGCCCAGAGTCTACTTCTGCAACGTCCAGTGGAGGCTTAGTACATGCCCGACCTAGGGTTTCCCCAAGGTCGGGCCTGCTCTGTTTCCCGATTGGTCACGCTGTGATTCGGGGACCAGCGTGCGTGCCCCACTTTCTGGGGCAAGAAGCGGCGGCGGCCGGGCTCCCCACAGTACAGGCACAATCCCCTTGGCGCCCGGTTCCTGGGCTGTTAGGCGAGGTCTGGCGCTCCCAACTCCATGGGCTCTTCCGCAGCGGTTACAAAACGTGGGCGACCCTGGGTGCTGGTGGTGCAGGAAGTGGGGTGCAGATGTCGGAGGGTCCCGGAGTGCGACGGGACGGTCGCCGTTGCAGACGGGCATCGAGGCGAGACAAAGGGGCACCAAGTTGTCGAGGGTCCGCGCCTCCACGCGGGCCAGCTCTCTTGCAATTCCTCTGAGAGTCCCTCCTGAACGCGTCACCAGCGCTGCATCATTCCAGTCAGAGTCCTGGCACAAAAGACGGATGTACTCCTGCAGGGGCGTTTCCCTTGACGGAGTTCCTTCCTGGTTGCCGCCAGCATTGAACGGGTCCTCATACATGGTGCGAGGTGCTGCCAAAACGCTGTTGGTCCGCCAGCAGGGGCTGTCCTGGAGCAAGAGGGGCGTGGCCCATCGAGCAGCCGAGCCGGAAAGAAGGTTAATCACGAAGGCCACCTTAGCCCGGTCGTCTGGGAAATCCTCTGGCCTCATAGCCATGTAGAGCTGGCACTGTCCCAAGAAGGTCGGGAACATCTCAGGCTGCCCAGAAAACTTATCCGGCACGGTTATCGGGCACTTGCGACGAGGAGGAGGAGTGGGAGGATGGGGGGGGGCTGCAGGCACATTCCTGGCAGCAAGTTGGCCTGCCAAGTGAGCCACTTGCTGCTGGAGCTGTTCTAACTGCTGCTGTACCTGCTGCTGATCCATCTTTGGTGGAAGATGTTTTAGTCAGGTCTTGGGACAAAATGTTCTGTTTCCCTTCCCCCAATACTCCCAGCAAAGAGTCCGTCAGAGGCCTTCCTTTTTTTTCCTTTTATTTACATAGATACATGTCCTGGCCACGTCTACCCACGGGCCTGCCAAGTTTCTGGAGATAACGAGGAAATTATAGATAAGGCCAGAATTACTCACGAATATATTCTTCCCTCCATGAATTAGCTCGCGCCAAATTCATTACTTTGTCCAAGACAAAAAACCAGGAAGTCCCGCCTCCTATTTATAGTCTCTGCAGATGTCACTGCATGACAATTATGACTTGGCTTTGTCCCAACTCTTCCGCTGATGCGCACGCCGATCAAGCCTTCGTAATCTTGCGTCCCTCCAAAACTGTTCTTGGGGCGTTGCCAAATCAGAAGAAGGCCCGGGAGAATCAGGCCTGCGCCCCTCCCTTTGAGTGGGTGCCAGGGAGGGAGAGGGCTCAAGAGAAGCAGGGCTTGCCAGGTCTTCTCCCTCATTTTCTGAATCATCCGAGTCCAGGAGTCTGGGTCCAGGAACCTGGGTCACAACACTCTGCTTCCATTCTGCACTTCCGCCAGGTCACCTGCTGTGAAAGGGGATTCTACTCTTTCACCTTTTCTCCCAACCAGGTATTCTTAGATATTCACCAGCTCCAAACTGCAGGTTGCCAAGAGAAAGCCAGTGTCTGTTCTCCCTTGTTGGAGTCCCCTTTTTCTCTCTTTCCTCAAAGTGCTTGTTGTTTGTCTTCCACCTGGATCCTTTAATGTATTAACACTGGATCTTAGGATTGTGCAGGGCAAAGCCCTGCTGGTGGCCTGGGCCTCACGCAGCCAGTTGTGTCCGCCTCCAAAAAACACCCTCAATTTGTGGTGAATTCCAAGAGACCTGCTGCCTCTACCCTCTGGATGCTCCTCTTTCCCCACCTGCTGCATACTTCCCATCTTTCCAGTCTGCCGGAGGGTCTTCAAAATGAAATAAATTTTATGGTTGGGGTCGCCACATCGTGGGGAATTGTATTAAAGGGGCTGCAGCACTATAAAGGTTGAGAACCACTGTTCCAGAGCTTCCAGCTCCACTTGGTGTTTACCGGAGCTAGCCATGGTTCTAACGGTTGCAAAAACCCCAAGAGTAGGTTAATCCTCTGGGTGAATTAAAAGAATGCAGTTTGGCTTACTGTCAGCCTGCAACAATTTAAGCCTCTAGATAAAATCGATCATTGGCTCAATTTGTTGAGGTAGTGTTTGTTAGAGATCAAATGAGAGAGAAGCTGTATTTCAAATGATGGGAGAAACAAATGTGAACCTAACTAAGTGAGCATCCGGTAAAATGTGGCCAGTAAAATTCAATCATTTAAAATTCCTGTCCCTATGGTAACCCAGAACATTCTGAGACAAGGACGAAGAAAGTTCAGAGAAGAATCCAATGATGGAAAGTGATGACACTGCAGAAGGCAAGGAGTACATCAGCGAGGACCATCAAGAGCTAAGCTTGGGAGAAAAGAGAACATGCAAGTCCTTCTCTTGGCCTCTCACCTTGCCGATACCCAATCTTGCAGCCAACCACTGAAACAATACAAGCAAAACAATCCCAACTCCTGAAGATCCCCCAAACCTTCCTTATTCAAGGATATTGTTTATATTCAATATGCATTTTTTGGAACATTGGCATTTCTCCCAATGAAGGAACCTGCGCAAGGAAAAATACAGCATGTACTAGATTGGTTTAAAACTGAAGGATTACTTTATTGATAATGTACAGGATCTTTTAGGTGGTTGCCACAGCAGCTGCCTGAGTTCTTTGCACAGACACTCTGGTGGTGTGGGTCTTCGCCAGATGATCAGTGAACTCCTGTAGAAAAGGGGAAAAGATTCATCAATTTTTCCCCATAAAATACAGACCTAGAAGGCGGACAGGAATTATGTTCAATTACTTACCATCTCCCAGGGTTAGGATAAAATGAGAGGGCCTCCATGTCTGTCTCATTGAGCTCCACCAAGGAAAGGCATAATATGTGAGGGGAGGAGAACCCTAATCCTCATGCCACATTTTCCTTACCTGATAAGGAGATTTAGTGAAGACAGTTTCTTTCCAGAGATCAGGGTCAGATAACTGTAAGTCTTGGAGATAGCATCAAAGGTGGCTTTAGCTGAAATAAAATTGAAGTCACCTCAGTACTCATAATCATCTTATCTCTCTCTCTATATATATATATATGTATTTGTTTTCTGAGGTTTTCATGGTGTTTGTATGTAGGACTTTGGTTATTTGGGTTTTCTCCCAGAAATTGGAAGTGTCTTGGCGACGTTTCAACGAAGTCTCATTCGTCACCTTCAGGCTTCAGCTTGCTTCTGGGAGCAATGCGTGATTGCAGCTGTTTCTTCCTTTTTAACTGCTAGTGGGGGTTTGAACTGATTGGGTGGGAGCTTGGCTGTGCTCTGATTGGATGGGGTTTTTTTTGTGCTCTGATTGGTTGGGGGTGTGTCCTGTTTGGGGGGGGGGCTTGGTTGTACTCCACATACATTGGACAATACCACATACACTGGACAAACCAACAGAAGAATAAGTGCACGCATTGAAGAACACAAGAACTCAGTCAAAAAAGAGGAACCAACTTCTTCCCTGGTCCAACACCTTAAAGCCACAGCACACGATATTGACTTTAAAAAGACCAGAACTATCGCCAAAACCGAACACTTTAACAACAGAATATCAGAGAAGCCATCGAGATAGAAAAACGCCCACACAGCATGAACAAACGAGATGATACCTCCCGCCTACCAGCCATTTGGAAACCCGCCCTTATTGACAAACGAGTCCCTAACACGAGGAATGACACCAGACCCACACTCACGAGGTCCACACAGGATGTCACCACCATCCACCCAGAAAGCAGACCCAAACCCACACTGAGCATGAAGCACGACCAAGGACCAGAAGCCAGACCGCAGCTGCAACATTAGCCATTTCAAACCTCTCCAATCCATACATGCAGCAGACTGACACCCACTCTGAAGATGTAGCACGACCACGACCACGAAGCCAAACAACAGCAATGCAGCTCACCAGCTCAAATCCCCCTGCAACTCAGACTAAACTGAGCACAACCAAGCCCCCACCCAAACAGGACACACCCCATCCAATCAGAGCACAAACCCCCCCATCCAATCAGAGCACAGCCAAGCCCCCACCCAATCAGTTCAAACCCCCACTAGCAGTTAAAAAAGGAAGAAACAGCTGCAATCACACATTGCTCCCAGAAGCATGTCGAAACGTTGCCAAGACACTTCCAATTTTACGCGGGAGAAAACCCGAATAACCAAAGTCCTACATATATATATGTATATGTAATGCTGTATGTATGTATGTATGTATGTATGTATGTATGTATGTATGTAAGGCTGCATGTATGTATGTATGTTCCAGCATCACTCTGGAACACCAAGCAATTTCAACCAAACGTAGTACACAGATGACTTACTATCTGGGGAAAAAATGCTGTAGGGGTAAGACATCCCCAGCACCCCTAGGTGTGTGTTGTTAAGATACAGCCTGTTGTACCTTAAAATGGCTTCTACTGTACAGCACAGTAGAGCCGCCATGGTAACAGTGCACTCTCCTGGCCCTGCCACAGCCGGCCAGGGGTCGCAAGAGGAGGTGATGAAGAGGGTCGCCGGAGCCTTAGTGCAGAAGCGAAGCGGCTCTATACTTGTCTTTGCGCCACATTTGTGCTCAAGACAGCCTTCGCCTCCTGCCACTTTGGGCTGGAGCTTGGCCCCACCGCGCTTGGCTGAAGACCTGCCGGGGGTGGGAGGGGGGACGACATGGAAATGTGATGGTCAGAGCCTTAGTGCAGGAGCGAAGTGGCCCTATACTTGCCTTCACGCCACATTTGGGCTCAAGGTAGCCTTCCTGCTGCTTCAGGCTCAGAGTTGTAAGCCGCGTCCTGTTGCTAGGGGCGAGTGGGGCAGGATTGCATTGTCACTCTGCGCCACCCTCCACCATTGTGAAGCATGCTAAAGTTCACTATGCTGCACAAGGTGCTGCAAGAGTGCCTTATGGCCTGCGTGGGGGATACAGAGATGGGGAGGGAGATAGAGTGGAGAGAGAGAAGAGAGGTACATGGGGCAGAGCCAGCAATAAATAAATACCCGGGCAATCCAAGATCAGCTAGTATTCCTTTATAAGGCACACTCCTACATTCAAACCTGTTGAGTTTGATAAGGAACAGAGAGACCACTGCAGCTGGACTCACTGCCGTGCAAATTTGAACTCATTTGCTTTCCCTCTCGAAAACGACAGCTGCACCACTGGAGTCAGGTACAACTGAGCAGAGCTGAGAGACTTCTAGAACTGAACATTTCCAAAGAACCAAAACACCAGCGCAAAATGATGGTAGGCTGGGATTTGACCAATTTATTTAACAAGTCCACAGAGCAGCCATTTATATTTGGTAATTCAAATAACTGGTTTGGCCTTGCCCTGCGCCTGGAAATTAGCTCTTTGGCAGCGTTCCACGTGAGATAGGTGGGTGTTTATAACCTTCTTCTGAAAGACTGCTTATCAAGCCTTGCAGAAGGTAAATGAAAGTAATTTACAGCCGTATGAATTAGAGGTTTGCCAGGACTAAGTGTGTGTTGTTTAATTTCTAATGAAGCCTAGGCCAGAATAAGATCCTGGCCCTCCTGGTTTGTCAAGTAGCCTGACAGATGACCAAGGGGGAGTGTGAGGGGGAGGTCCCCTTCAATAAAATAAACTAACCTATAACATTCAAAATCTATCGATGTCTCTCTCCCTGCTTTAGAGGTTGAGGCCATGAAGCCTGCAAACATGCAAGAGATAGTCTTGAACACTCTCTGCATTCAGACTGCCTTCCACTCCTGGGTCACCTCATCTCCTCTTGCAGTTTCATATGAAAGGTGTGCTCATTATTTTATGGGCTGCAGGTTCCACTTTGCTTCCGAGGGATATACTATGGCTGGTGTTCCAAAAGCCAGAATAAAAACTAGATTTGACTTGTTCATGTACACTTAATTCCTGCTTTCAAGAGCTTCTCTACACATGTGAACAATTACCATTTGGAAGGTAACTTCAGGATGTTGGGGGTGTTCCTACAGCAGGATTTTTCAAACCATGTTCCAAGAACTTTATTGTTCAAAGAGAGACTTAAAAATGTTAACTTGAACACAGCCATTTTTCCCCAGGCCTATTTGTTTGTTGATCAGGGAATTTTAAAACAAGTTTCGTGGTCTGAGAAACTTTGTTCTAGACGGTGCATAAAGCTCTGGAATTTTAGATTGTGGATCTATATGTTCCCTTGAGTACTAAGAACTATGACACCAAGTTCCTCTTGGCCATCTACAAGCCAAGATGACAGCAAGAATGACATATATATTACGTAGAGTTCTGCGAAAGGAGAAATAGTCTTTGGGGGTCCTATGACAAACCTGCAAGATTGTTAATTGCACTTTAAAATAGTTTTCAATGGTTGTAATATTTGCTTTGCTCGGTTGTATACAACCCAGAGCCACATTTATTGAGATTGACAGTTCTATAAATTAAATAAGATACTGGCAAGCTAAGTATTCTGTGGCAAAAGGTTGCCATTTCCCAAATTACAGCCATTTACTTCAGATCCCCAAAGACATACCAAAATTGCCCAAGGTAGCAGTGCAGCCCCTGGCCGAGGTGTAGCAGTCATCGATTCCCGCCATCATCAGTAGCTTCTTGGGAACGGGGGCAGACACAATCCCTGTGCCACGTGGGGCGGGAATGAGGCGAACCAGGACGGACCCACACCGGCCTGTCACCTACAAATACAAGCCAGACAGAGGTTCACATAGTAAAGTAGTTCATGAGGACCCAGGTTATGTATGTGTGGGAGGCAACAGGGCTATAAAACACTGCCAAGCGGTATAGAAGTCTAAGTGCTCTTGCTTTTCAGCCAACGCAAAAGCTCCACAACACTAGAAGCGTTACCTTGCAAGGCACAGTGTGAGGCTTGCCAATCTTGTTTCCCCAATAGCCTCGCCTCACTGGCACGATGGAGAGTTTCGCCAGGATGATGGCCCCACGAATGGCCGTGGCAACTTCTTTAGAGCACTTAACCCCGAGACCAACATGACCATTGTAATCCCCAATTGCAACAAAGGCCTAAGGAGAAAAAGAGATAACATAATTCCACAGCAAAAATGCAAGCACTCCTTTGTCATAAGTACACACATAGGCACCAACCACCCTGACAGCCAGCCCAGCTTGAACTCTGCAAACATCTGATACGGAGCACAGCTTATCACAGGCAGTCCTTGGGTTCTGATCATTCATTCAGCAACCATTTGAAATAACAGCAGTATGAAAGAATGAGACTTACCGTGGCCCCCATGTTATGGGCACCACAGTGCCCTTGTGGTCAGAATCCGGGTACTTGACAACCCGCCCAAAGTAGCCTTTTTGGCGCACAGCCTCCTCCAGCAGTGGCTGATGTAGAGGTTGAGGCTTTCAACAGTCTCAGCTCTCCACTGTTGCTCCCAGGACTCTGTCAGCTCAGGGGCACTCCAAGCTGTGGCCAGCCACCCCAATTCCACAGCACAAGGCCGCCACCATCTTGCAGGCCCTGCCGTTTCACTGAACGTTCTCACTGGAAGGGAATTCCGTCTTAATTCTCGGTTGGATCTGTTACGTTTCCATCCATTACTCCTTGTTCTGATCTCAGGTGCTTTGGAGAACAGGTCAACCGTCTCTTCTCTTTGACAGCCCCTCACGTACTGGAGGACTATCATGTTACCTTAGTCGTTTTCTTTGTTAGACGAGAAATACCCAGTTCCCAACTATTCATTGTACGCTTTATCCTCCAGTCCTTTAATCATCTTTGTTGCTCTTCCTGCACTTTTTAGAGAGTCAACATCTTTTTGAGTACAAAAAGAGCAGTCACCATTGAATGCAACATTCCAAGTGTGGTCTTACTAGTGCAGTATAACACTTCACACGATCTTGACTCTATCCCTCTGTTGATGCAACCTAGGATTGCATTGGCTTTTCTGACAGCTGCAGCCCACTGCTGGCCTATATTTGTTTGTCCACTAGGACTCCTAGATCTCACTCTCTCCCTCTGCTGTTCAAGTCTATCAAGGTCCTTCTGAATCTAATAGGTTTGCTATTTCTTCCAGGTTGGTTTTTATCTGCATTTTTGATTTTGATTGTTTCCCTTCTATCCTCTCATCTGGATCATTGATGAAGATGTTGAAGAGTCCTGGGCCTAAGACAGAGCCTTGGGATACCCCACTGCATGCTTCCCTCCAGGTCAATAGAGTTCCGTTGAGGACCACATGCTGAATGCGGGTGGTCAGCCAGTTAATCCTCTGATGGTGAAGCTGCCTATCTCACATTGTTCTCTTACCAAGAAGTAGATTGTGATTTACTCTGTCAAATACTTATTGAAGTATACTATAGCCAATGCAAGAATGCAAGTCTCGCATAATGGTTTTGGAATTCTGGAGTACTTTTGCTAATTCCAGTCCCCAGTGCTTCAGGATTTTTAAAAGATATGATTCAGTGGTTCCAAAATCACGTATGTTCCTTCCGAATATCCTTCAGATATCAGGAAAAGTTCATTATTTACATCGAACAAACAAGCTTGCTTACTTTCCCGACTTGATGCTCATTAAATGAACCAAATGAATCCCAGACTGGGAAGTTTGCTTTAAGAGCAAAGTAAACATACCAAGAAAAAAGGAGGGCGGTTTAGCTAGAAACCACATCAGAAATTTCTATTGCCACAGAAACTACATCTCCCAAGCACAGGAAGCAAAATGCAGCTGAGGTTACCTTGAATCTGGTGCGCTGGCCTGCCCTTGTTTGCTTCTGCACTGGCATGATTTTCAAAACCTCATCCTTCAGCGAGGAACCCAGGAAGAAGTCAATGATTTCAGACTCCTGAAAAATCAATATACAATAAAACACCTCTCTGTACTGCAAGAAATTTCACAATAGCATCAACTCTCTCGTTGACTTGGTTTTCAAGTCAATCCTGGTTTCTGCAGACCTCAAGAACAAGTAGATACAATTTCCTTTGCAATATTTTTGGGAGTGGCCTGCCAGTAGGTTCTTCCTAGGGCTGAAAGTAACTGGCCAAGTCATCCAGATGATTTTCAAAATTAAGGTAGGACTAGAAGTTGATCTGTAGTTCCAAACAAGCTCTCACTAAAATGGATTTTCTCTAGCTCCTTTTAAAACCCAAAACTAAATAATACTCCATGCAACAATAACTTAAAGAGAATAATTTCTTTCCAATTTTGTCTGAATTGTTTCACCAATTTTATTGAGTTAATACACAAATGTGCTTACCCTGTCCCCATCCCTGCAGCTATTTGTTATCCCCTGGGAAAGTAATGAGTTCTCCAAGTTTTTAAGAGTAATACCTTGATTGGAAGAGAGAAAAGGTAGATCTCTTCTAGAGATTTGATCTTCATGTCCTTTACCAGTCGGCCCAATTTGGTCACAGGCATCCACTGCAAAAATAGAACCGAGTTTATTAAAGAACTCAAACTTTCTTCAGCAATAACTTAAGTTTCATATATAAAAGGCAACCAGTAGGAGCCTAGTTACAATTTTAACAAGATAATACATAGTACTTGCAGGACCGTATGCATTTTGAATCCCTCTTTGTGAAGTGGGGCCATAGGAACCAGTTGGGTTTGTTGATCGCGTACCTGGTTCCTTGCTGCGTGACTACAGCCCTGCCCGAGTTGCTGGAGGTGCTCGCCGGGGTGGCGGTTGAGACCCCCAGACTTATAGTAATGGAGGACTTTAACCTGCCATCGACCGGCTTGTCATCCACGACGGCTCGAGAGTTCCAGGCTTCCATGACGGCCTTGGACCCGATTCAAGTAATTGATGGCCCTACAAACACTGGGGGAGGCACACTGGATCTAATTTATATCTCTGGACAGTGGCTAAATGATCTGGAATTAGATGTATTAGAAACAAAACCAGTGTCATGGTCAGATCATTTTCTCCTTCGCCTGGACTTTCGGACCGCTACCCACCACCGCAGGGAGATGGAACCAATACGTTGGTTCTGTCCCAGGTTCCTGATGGACCCGGAGAGGTTCCTGATGGAGCTTGGGCCATTTCCTGAGGACCTGGCCCACGGTACGGCTGAAGAACTAGTTGCGGCCTGGGAACGGGCCGCGGCTGGAGCTTTGGACTGTGTTGTGCCCTTGCGGCCTCTGACCCGGCGCAGATCTCAGCCGGCCCCCTGGTTTTCCGAGGGGTAGAGGGAGATGAAACGCCGGAGAAGACGCCTAGAGTGTTTGGAGGTCCAGCCGTTCCGAAGCTGACCGAACACTGGTTAGGTCTTATTCAAAGACCTACCTAGTGGCAATGAAGGAGGCGAATCGTTCCTACGCTTTCACCCTCACTGCGTCGGCAGATAACCGCCTGGCCGCCCTGTTTCGGGTGACCCGCTCTCTCCTTCATCAGGAGGGGCGGGACGACCCGTTGCAGGGACGTGCCGAGTTTAGTGGTTATCTATACGACAAAATCGTTCAGCTCCGGGATGGCTTGGACTGAAATTGGGATGATCTGGATGAGAGGGCGGAGTCGCGTCTTGTGGAGATTGTTTGGGATGAGTTTGACCCTGTGGCCTCCGAGGACGTGGACAGGTTGTTGGGGAGGCTGCACACCACTACGTTTACTGGACCCGTGCCCTTCCTGGCTGGTGCAGGCCTCACAGGAAGTGACACGAGGCTGGCTCCAGGGGATTATCAACGCTTCTCTGTTGGAGGGGGTTTTCCCTACCGCCTTCAAGGAGGCGGTGGTGAGACCCCTCCTCAAGAAGCCTTCCCTGGACCCAGCTATTTTAGGTAATTACCGTCCGGTCTCCAACCTTCGCTTTATTGCGAAGGTTGTAGAGTGCTGTGGCACAGCAGCTACCCCAATACCTGGATGAAGCTGTCTATCTAGACCCGTTCCAGTCCGGCTTCCGAACCGGATATAGCACGGAGACAGCTTTGGTCGCGTTGGTGGATGATCTCTGGAGGGCCAGAGACAGGGGTTATTCCTCTGCTCTGGTCTTGTTAGATCTCTCAGCGGCTTTTGATACCATCGACCATGGTATCCTGCTGCGCCGGTTGCGGGGGTTGGGAGTGGGAGGCACCGTTTATCGGTGGTTCTCCTCCTATCTCTCTGACCGGTCGCAGACGGTGTTGACGGGGGCAGAGGTCGACCGCAAGGCACCTTACTTGTGGGGTGCCGCAGGGGTCGATTCTCTCGCCCCCCTGTTCAACAGCTATATGAAGCCGTTGGGTGAGATCATCAGTGGCTTCGGGGTGAGATATCAGCTGTACGCTGACGACACTCAGCTGTACTTTTCCACCCCGGGCCACACCAACGAAGCTGTCGAAGTGCTGTCCCGGTGTTTGGAAGCCGTATGGGTCTGGATGGGGAGGAACAGACTCAAGCTCAATCCCTCCAAGACGGAGTGGCTGTGGATGCCAGCACCCCGATAGTCAGCTGCAGCCGCAGCTGACTGTCGGGGGCGAGTTATTGGCCCCAAGGGAAAGGGTGCGCAACTTGGGTGTTCTCCTGGATGCACGGCTGTCGTTTGAAGATCATTTGATGGCCGTCTCCAGGAGAGCCTTTCACCAGGTTCGCCAGTTGTGCCCCTTCCTCGATCGGGATGCTTTATGCACAGTCACTCATGCTCTCGTTACCTCTCGCCTGGATTATTACAATGCTCTCTACATGGGGCTCCCCTTGAGATGCACTCGGAGGCTTCAGTTGGTCCAGAACACAGCTGCACGGGTGATTGAGGGAGTTCCATGTAGCTCCCATGTAACACTCTCCTCTGCGCAGACTGCACTGGCTACCTGTTGCCTTTCGGGTGCATTTCAAGGTTTTGGTTACCACCTTCAAAGCGCTCCATGGCTTGGGGCCTGGGTACTTACGGGACCGCCTGCTGTTACCCCATGCCTCCCACCGACCCGTACGCTCACACAGAGAGGGACTTCTCAGGGTGCCGTCCGCCAAACAATGTCGACTGGCGGCCCCAGGAGATCCTTCTCTGTGGGGGCTCCTACTCTCTGGAACGAGCTTCCCCCTGGTTTACGCCCAATACCTGACCTTCGGACCTTTCGTCGTGAATTGAAAACACATCTGTTCATTTGTGCGGGGCTGGCTTAAGGCTTTTCTTTTTAAATTTTAAATTCTATTTATGTTTTAAATTGGGGTTTTAGATTTTAAATATTTTAATTTCTCGGCCATCTGTATAATAAGTTTCTTAATTCATTTTTAATTGTATATGGTTTATCTTGGCTGTACACATCCCTGAGTCCTTCGGGAGAAGGGCGGTCTAGAAATCTAATAAATAATAATAATGATAATGATAATGATAATAATAATAATAATAATTTTAACAATCCACTCTTCCTTCCTATTTGCATGTTTTCTTTGTTATACAGGTGATACCCAATTATATGTTGCACTTGATCCCAGAGAACCAAGTCCAGATCTGTTCTACAGGAATCAATCAGAACCTTTAATTTCTGTAACTGTCATAAATGGAGACAAATGTATTAACATAACTAAAGGTTCTCTAACTATAGTGGCCTCTGCTGAATTCTGTCTGGCTTGAAACAGACCAGACTAGTGTATACATCCAGAGGGCTTGCTGGATTAGATTTGTTGGTTGCCCGTTGCAGACAAGTATTCTGACTTTGATTTATTCAATCCTAATAAAAATGAAAACATAATCAGCATTCCTAAAAGTCCAGAACGGCACGCCTGGAACTACATGTAGAAAAGCCATTTCCATTTGTTTCAATGAAATTACAGGCCACTTTCTCCAGACTTCAAAAAGGGTAACAGGGGAATTCTACTCACTTCTTTGTCCTCAGCTTTGCCTCGAGCCCCGCGACCGCGGCCCCGACCACGGCCCCGGCCCCTCCCACGGCCGCGGCCTCCACTGCCGAAGCCACCTCGGAAGCCTCCCCTGGTGGTGGCGGCAGCGGCGGCAGCTCCTCCTCCTCCTCCTGCCCCTGCCCCTCCCGCAGCACCGGCGTCATCCGCCATTTGCTGGGGGGAAGAAGAAAAACGGCATTATTTCAGGAGACGGCAGGCTAACGAAGGGTGCCGCAGGAGGCAAAAACGACCCAGCAGAAGAACCGGCCCGAAACCCAAATCCGCCTCCGTCTGTGCAGAGCCGCGTCCCAAGTCCTCTTCCCATCCTGAAGTGGCCCTGAAACAAGCGCAGAAGGGAGGGATTCCTCTGCGAACCAAACCCCGACAGGCAGGCAGACGGGAAGACCAGCAGGGGCCGGGCAAGCGCTGCAGAGGCCTCCAGGCTCCGCAGGCCAGGCGGCACCGAGGGGAAGGCCGTCCGAGCGCTTCGGGGCTCTTCTGTGGCCGAGGAACCCTTCAGAGAGAAGCGGCGTCCGAGCCCCCAGCCCCCCGCCTCCCTCCTCCCGCCGATTCGCGCAGGGCTGCCGAGGCCACGTGCGCGGCATGAGCTCCTGAGCGGCGGAGCGGCACGACTTCCGGGATCCTCCACAGCGGATTCCATCCGCCCTCATCGAAAGCGGGGAAACCGCCCCCTCGCAATCCCGCTCTTCGGACGACGGAGAAACTTCCAGCTGGTCCCCAGAACCGGACCCAGCGCCGCGGCCCCGAAAGTGATGGCGGCGGATATCGCCCGAACAGCACCGCCACCTACTTACGTGCGATAGAATAGAAGGCCGGACCCGCGCAGGAGGGGTATTTAATGTCAGCCTCTCGCGAGATCCGTTATCTCTCAAATCGCGCGCGCGGTCCTACTTCCTACCGCCTAAACCGGTCGCGCAGGCGCACGGACGCTCGCTCCGTGCCGCGCTCTTAGCCGGATCGAGCATGAATTAAAACGCCCGGGATCGAGCATGGACCAAAACACCGAGGCTATAAAAGGAGCGTGGGCGAGCGGGGTCGGCGCGTTTTCCTGGCGGGTGAGGCGTCGCTTGACGGGGTTGCCTTTCCTGTGGTTTGTGGGGATGTGGGTTTTCCTATCTCGGCGGGGCGGGGGCGGTCCGTATAATGCACAGCGAGCACTTTGGTCCTGTTGTGACGGGGTTGCTTCAGCCTTTGTCTTCTGCCTCTTGAAACCCGGGATTCCTAGAATTCACGGCCGCTTTCAGACGCAGCTTGTCTTGGTAAAGATGGTTGTGTCGTTTCTGCCGAATGTCTCATTCCGCGCGTTGCCTTTCTTTTCTTTTCCTGAAAAAGCAACCTGACATGCTGCCCTTTTCAACATAACTTGCGAGATTTTTGCACTTTTGCAAAGGATATAGGTGGAAGTGTAGTTGAAGCGACCCATAGCATTATGGACTATGTTGTCCTTCACTATAAAAAGAGCAAGCTGCATTTTTTTGGTACGTTGGAAAAGAAACCCTCCGTTTCAATTTTATGTAACAGGTTCCTGGAATAGAGTGGATGGCAAACCTACGACATAATCGAGACCGGTGGTTGCTGCGGCTAAGAGCTGATGGATGTTGTTGTGTTGGGTACCGTGAGGGTTGGATGAAAAGGGATGCCTCCAAAATCCAGTCCTGTGTCAGAAGCTCCGATATATTCTTTGGCATCTGTTCTTTCACCTCCATTGGTGGGAAGTTGCTGTGAGAAAAGGTTGTGTTGCTGTTGCTTGTGAAATGGAAGCCTTCACTGAATATTCCTCAGTACGCTTTAAACAACGTGCGGTGATTGAATTTTTGACTGCTGAAGGAATTCCTCCAATTGAAATTCACCGCCAAATGCTTGCTGTTTATGGTGATGATTGTGTGGATGTGAGTACTGTGCGTCGCTGGGCCAAAAAATGTAAAGGTGGTAAACCAGGAAGAACTGATTTATGTGATCAAGAACGCAGTGGAAGACCAGTGACGGCCACTGATCAGTTTCATGTGAAAAAGGTTGATGAACTGATCAAGGACAATCGGCAGATCACTCAAAGAGAAATTGCTGCCAAGCTTGGCATTTCACAGGAACGTGTGGGACACATGATTGATATTCTTCAGTATCGGAAGGTTTGTGCAAGATGGGTTCCTCGCATGCTGACACCAGAGATGTATGCAGCATATACAGATGGCAAGTGCAATTAAAATTGCCTTTTGCATTTATGGACTATATTATCCTAAGGGATTGTAACTTGAAAGGGAACATTCTTTTAAAATTATGTAACAAACAGATCTCTGAAATAGAGTAGGTGGCAAGTCTACATCCTGTTCAATAGGTATACTTATTTTATTTATTTATTTATTTAGATTTTTATACCACCCTTCTCCCGAAGGACTCAGGGCGGTGTACAACCAATTTTAAAACAGTACAATATACAATTAAAACAAAGACTTAAAAAACATATTCCATAAATGGCCAAAATTTAAAATAATTAAATTTAAAACATTAAAATTCATAAAATAGTAACCCCAATTAAAAAGTTAATTAAAAATTTAAGCCAATCCCGCTTGAATGAATAAGTGCGTTTTCCCCTTGCTTGGCGGACGGCACCCTGAGAAGACCCTCTGTAAGAGCGTACGGGTCGGTGGGAGGCGTAAGGTAACAGCAGGCGGTCCCGTAAGTACCCGGGCCCTAAGCCATGGAGCGCTTTAAAGGTGGTAACCAAAACCTTAAAGTGCACCCGAAAGACCACAGGTAGCCACTGCAGTCTGCAGGAGCGGTGTTACATGGGAGCCACGTGGCTCCCTCAATCACCCGTGCAGCTGCATTCTGAACTAACTGAAGCCTCTGAGTGCATTTCAAGGAGCCCCATGTAGAGCATTGCAATAATCCAAGCGAGAGGTGACAAGAGCGTGAGTGACCGTGCATAAGGCCTCCCGGTCAAGGAAGGGGCGCAACTGGCGAACCAGGCACACCTGGTAAAAAGCTCTCCTGGAGACGCCAGATGATCTTCAAACGACAGCCGTCCATCCAGGAGAACACCCAAGTTGCGCACCCTTTCCATTGGGGCCAATGACTCGCCCCCAACAGTCAGCTGTGGTTGCAGCTGGCTGTACCGGGGTGCTGGCATCCACAGCCACTCCGTCTTGGAGGGGTTGAGCTTGAGCCTGTTTCTCCCCATCCAGACCCGTACGGCTTCCAGGCACCGGGATAGCACTTCGAAAGCTTGGTTGGGGTGGCCTGGGGTGGAAAAGCATATCGTCAGCGCGTACAGTTGGTAAAGCCACTGATGACCTTGCCCAGTGGCTTCATATAGATGTTGAACAGGAGAGGCGAGAGATCACCCCTGTGGCGCCTCACCGCAGCTCCATCTCTGCCCTCCTGTCAACACCGTCTGAGTCAGAGAGATAGGAGAGAACCACCGATAAACGGTGCCTCCCACTCCCAAACTCTCCAACTGGTGCAGCAGGATACCATGGTCAATGGTATCAAAAGCCGCTGAGAGATCTAATAGGACCAGGGCAGAAGAACAACCCTATCCTGGCCCTCCAGAGGTCATCCACCAACGACCAAAGCTGTCTCTACTATATCCTGACCGGGCGGACTGGAACGGGTCTAGATAGACAGCTTCATCCAGGTACTGGGGAAGCTGCCATGCCACCACACAACCTTCGCAACAAAGCGAAGATTGGAGACTGGACGATAATTTCCCAAAATAGCTGGGTCCAGGGAAGGCTTCTGGAGAAGGGGTCTCACCACCGCCTCTTTCAAGGCGGCAGGGAAAACCGCTTCCAACAAAGAAGCGTTTATAATTCCCCGGAGCCAGCCTCGTGTCACCTCCTGTGTGGCCAGCACCAGCCAGGAAGGACACGGGTCCAGTAAACATGTAGTGGCATGTAACCTCCCCAGTAACCTGTCCACGTCCTCGAGAGCCACAGGATCAAACTCATCCCAAAAAACCTCAACAAGACGCGTCTCTGTCCTCTCATTTGGATCATCGCTATTTTGGTCCAAACTATCGCGAAGCTGAACAATTTTATCGTATAGATAACCACTAAACTCCTCGGTACGTCCCTGCAAGGGGTCATCCCACCCCTCCTGATGAAGGAGGCAGCGGGTCACCCGAAACAGGGCGGCCGGGCGGTTATCTGCCGACGCAATGAGGGTGGAAACGTAAGAACGTTTCGCCTCCCTCCGTGCCACTAGGTAGGTCTTAGAAAAAGACCTCACTAGTGTCGATCGCTCGAACGGCTGACCTCCAGGTACTCTCTAGGCGTCTTCTCCGGCGTTTCATCTCTCAGCTCCTCAGAGAACCAAGGAGCCAATTGAGATCTCACCGGGTCAGAGGCCGCAAAGGCACGACACGGTCCAAGCCAGTCGCGGCCTGTTCCCAGGCCGCAACTAGTTCTTCAGCCGCGTGCCGTGGGCAAGATCCTCAGGAACGCCCAAGCTCCGTCAGGAACCTCTCAGGGTCCATCAGGCGCCTGGGACGGAACCAACGCATTGGTTCCGTCTCCCTGCGGTGGTGAGTGGCGGTCCGAAGTCCAGGCGAAGGAGAAAATGATCTGACCATGACACAGGTTCTGTCACTAAATCTCCTAATTCCAGATCATTTAACCACTGTCCAGAGATATAAATCAGGTCCAGTGTGCCTCCCCACTGTGTGTAGGGCCATCAGTTACTTGAATCAGGTCCAAGGCCGTCATGGAAGCCTGGAACTCCCGCAGCTGCGTTGATGACAAGCCGGCCGATGGCACGTTGAAATCCCCCATAACCAAAAGTCTGGGGATCTCAACCGCCACTCCGGCAAGCACCTCCAGTAGCTCGGGTAGGGCTGTAGTCATGCAGCAAGGAGCCAGGTATGTGATCAACAGACCCATCTGATTCCTATGGCCCCACTTCACAAGGAGGGATTCACAACCGCTATCTGAGGCACAGTGGACTCCTCGGCTCTAGACTTTCTCTAATCACAACCGCCACCCCCACCCTACCTTGGGCCCTCGGTTGATGGAATGCTCGGAAACCCGGGGGGCACAGTTCAACCAGGGGTACACCCCCTTCTGTGCCCAACCAGGTCTCCGTAATGCCCATAAAGTCTGCAGACTCCCCCTGAATAAGATCGCAAATCAGGGGGGCCTTATTGACCATGGACCGGGCATTGCAGAGCATCAGCCGAAGACCCAAGCTCTGAGGGTCTTGACCATCCGGGGAACGGGTAAGGACTGAGGGGCTTTTAAACAGCGAGCACTTGCTCCCAAAGAACGATACGGCCCCTTGCTTCCGCCATATCTGCCTCTCCCACTTACCGTATGGATGGAACGACACTCTACACCAGGAACATACCCCTCCCCCCCGGCCTTCGGACCAGATAGAATAACGCCACGAGCAAGCGCAGGGACTGGACATACCCTCCCAGACGGGTTTCTCCCCCTACCCGTCTCTTCCCTCCCCCCCCCTTAATTTTGTAGTTGTGGAGTTGCGCCACCCTGATTGGTACTAACAACATCCCATACCCCACCTCCACCACTTTGCTGGCTAGCAGGTGCTGGACATTGTAGGGTGTTTTCACTCTAATGTAGAGTTTTCTCTATTTTGCTTTGCTCAAGAGAACCTTTGGCTGGAAGTTCTCTCAAGGCTGATTTGGAATGCTGAAAGTTTGTGTTAGAAACTTTTCTGCTGAAAGAAGCTGCTTTGCATTGTAATATTATGACTTCTGGAGTTTTAGGGCACTGTCTGAAAATAGTCCTTGGCTTCCTTTGTGGCCTTGGATGAGATAACTGTGCCCAAAGCAAAAAGGAGCAGTAAGCTTATTGCCTTAAGCACAGTCTTTGCGCAATAAAACTCCTACATCTCATGAAAATACAACATGGTTGAAAAAAGATTCAAAATTAAGATTCAAAATACTAACATTTATTTTTTTCCAACAGATGCTGCAGAGGAAAATACACTTTGAAGACGTATATGCTGCAAGATCTTAACTTTCTACATATCCCTGGGAGAAGGTGTGTGTCAAGGTTCCAGAAAAACCTCTTCTGCATAAAAAACCTCAGAAGCCATTGTTTTTTCAGAGTTCTTTACTAGCATGAGGAAACTGGCACACAATGAGTGAAATTCCAAAACTGAGCTTCCGGATTCTTTTCCCAGTTATACAAACCCCAAGAGTCCCACCCCGCTGACCCCTTTGATGGTCACATGGTCCCACGCTCTCCCAGTTCATTCGAATATCTACTGCCACTCTTCCTGCAGATGTGAACACCATCCGACCTTGACCGCTTGAAGAATGTTACCATACCCCTCAGCCCCCCTTCTTCCCCTCAGGGGAAAAATGTGGCAGCGTCTGGAACCCTAAAGTCTACTATGGTTTCCAGGCCTGACAGTGTGTTCCTTCCCACAACTATTGGTGAAACTCAACATTTAGAGAGCTGCGATGGTGCAGTGGTTAGAATGCAGTACTGCAGGCTGCAGTTGTCGCCTGCCTGCAGTTTAGCAGTTCAAATCTCATGAGGCTCAAGATCAACTCAGCCTTCTGAGGTCGGGAAAATGAAGACCCAGATTGTTGGGGCAATGAGCTGACTCTGTAAACCCCTTAGAGAGGGCTGGAAAGCACTGTGACGTGTAAGTGCTATTGTTATTTAGATGTGCCAAGCTATCGTGTATATGGATTAGTTGGCAGAGAAATATGATTTTATATTAACTAGCTTTTCCTCCAAAGGAATGAAAATGTATTTGTGAGGAGACTAACATTTGGAAGGGTTTTTGATTTATAAAATAAATATTTTTGTGATGTATATATGTTTTGTTTGTGAATTACTTATCTAGTTCCTGAGCTTATGTAATACCCCAATGTATGTATACCGTGTTCTACTTGCTATGAAAATTAAGAAGTAACCTCAGTAACAAAGCCTAATTGATGCACAATTGCCATTTCCATTAGTTTTCAATTACAAAAATGGGTAGGCCAGAACATCTCTGCCTTGAAGTTGGGGGGAGGGGTTTGATGTGGCCTCATTGCTTTTATCAGCAAAAGATATACACCCCCATTAAGTGTGTGTGTGTGTATGCATGCATGTGAGATTTAAAACCCAAATTTGATATTCCCCACTCCAAGACAAGTCTGATTATCAAAATCAAAGATTTATTGTAAAAAATATGAAAATAAAATAAAATAAAAAAAGCGGTTGCAAGCGCGGCCTCTTAGACTCTTCCCAATTGGATTGAGTTCAAAGAGCGCAAGAAGCAGTTTTCAAGCTACACATTTTATACTCCTACACAATGCACGCCACGCCTAAGAAATTCCCCCCTTACCCCTTTTGTCCTTTTAGTTGTTTTACACCTTTAAGGGTCATCTTGGCAATTTCCGTCCATTCTCTGATATCTTTTCTTATTTACTTATAATTTTCACCTTGGGCCGATGTTCCTGTCTCCTGATAGGATTTTTGGCTCAGGTGTAAGTTTCTGTCTCTGGGGAACTCTTATCAAGTCATAATACATTGTCTCCACAATTGACTACATTACCAATTGTAGTCACTTTGCATAGTCAGAAAACAGCAAACAGATGGTCTCATACTTTGGTATTACATTTGTTACAATTTATAAAAGAATAACCTTTATTTATTTCCTTTACATGTGTATACTCAACCACTGATTTGACGGACACCTTGGTAGCTAGCTAGATGTATCACATGCACATTCAGCTCTATTGGTTAAGTTTGCAAAGTTTATCGGGATAACCCTGGTTAGCCTTTGGATGGGTTAGGGTTAGAAACCCAGTTACCCAGAAACTCTGTGATGGCCAGTCTGACAAGTCAAGCCACTGGGAATATTTGCAGTTCAGGGTTGAACTGGTTTTCTTGCAGAGGTTTCATTACCCAGTAAAGTAACTTCAGTGCTAGAAGGGATTAGCACTAGATCACAAGCAGTAAACAAAACCCCAATCCCAGAACGATGGAAACTCGGGCAAGCAGTTCAACCCTCCCCCCAAGGCGGACAAAGGAAGCCAATGGGGGATAAAATGAGAACAAACTGCTCCTTGGCAGCGCTGGTGGCCTTACCGAGGGGAGCAAGACCAGAAGCTCAAGAGATTCCCGGGAGCCCACCAGGGAAACCCTGCAAGAAGCAACGGCAACTCACAAACGCTACACCTGCAAGGAGAGTCGTGAGTCCGCCTGGAGTTGGTCCTCCGAACGAAGAAGGTCCTGCGTCTCGGCGGTGTCGCCTCCGCGAAGGGCGACTTGCGAGAGGAAGCCGGAAGCTGCCCCTTCGAGCCTCAGTTCGCCCCTCTACACCTTTTCATCGCTCTAGGTTTGCTGGCGCCACGGCGACGCGCCGGAAGTAAACGCATTTTTTCCGGAAGCACGTGGAGGTCGTCCAGGCGAGGGGACTGGAGCCGCGGAGCGCCCGAGGCGGGGTTGGAGGATGGCGGTCGCGAGCTCTTCGGCTAACTTGAAAAGCAAGTGAGGAAAGGGAGGCGCCGAGGCGGGGGGGGCGGCACGGGAGCCGCGACTGTTGTCGGGGGGGGGGGGGCGGAGAGGAAAGCGCGCCGTCGCCATAGCGACCGCATTGCTGATTGGGGGCCGTTGGCTGGCTGCTCGCGCTGGGCTTAGTTGGAGCGTGTTCCTGAGCATACGCAGAAGGTTTTTCTCACCGGAAGCGGCTTGCGAGAGAGCCAGTAGGGAGAAGGGAAGGGAGTAGGGAACCCAGGCCGACCGGTGGCGGCTCCGGCCCGGCTCGGAAAGCCAGGCCGAGTCGGGGTTGCTTAGTGCTTGGATGGGAGGCCTCTGGACGATCCCAGGACTGGCCGGAGGAAGCGAAGCCTCGCGCTGTGTGATGCGGCCAAGAAGAGTTCGGTCTTCGGCTGTAGCTCAGAGCACGTGGCGGTGCAGCCCCTTGGAAGGCTCCCTCTCTCCCTCCCTCCCGGCCGGCCTGCTAAAGGAGGAACCGGGCTGGCTTCTCCTGGTCGCAGACGAGGAGCCCGCTGAACCACAAACGAGAGAACCCTCGTATAAAACACCCACAAACAGCCGAAATATGGCTTGGCTGTGACTAACCAGCTACCATAAAAATAAAAAAAATCAACGGGCACGAAATCTGCTTCCGGTGATGGAAACCTTCACGTGATTTAATGACTGTTTTAATCGTTGCTGAGAGTTCAGAATATCAGAGTTGGGATGGACCCTGGAGGTCATCTAGTCCAACCTTCTGCCTGAGCAAGAGACCCTGCCAGACAAATTGTTGTCCAATGTATTCTTGAAGGCCTCAGCGATGGTTCAATAGGTTCTGGTGTATGGAGGAAAATAATAATTTTCACCCACTTTTCTTCCTCCCCACCACCACCTTGTGAGGCAGTTTAAGATGTGGGACTTTTGACTGGCCTCAGGTGGCAGTTTCCATCTCTTAAAGGGGACATGAATCATGGAGGAAAAATCCTCTTCCTTTTTCTTACTATGCTGAATTGCTTACCATTTATCCTCAATGGATCACCTCACATTCAGCCCTTTGCACAGATTTATAAAACAGGGCCTTAGCTGGAAACAGGACCTCATCTAGTCCAACAATCTGTTTTCACATAGCAATTTCCCAAGAGGCCCACCTTTTTGTCTCTTGGCAGATAGTCTTCAGAGAGCCACTGATCCCGTGACTTCTAATTAGGCCAACACCATTATTGAATTCCTATCGGTAAAAACCTGGCTGTCTTTTTCTACCTTTTAAATCTTACTTTGGTGCAATGTCTGGAACAGCATAGTGTTTCAGAAGGGATCTCACTATAATCGTATCAAAGGGCAGCAAGGCTGGCCTTATTGCTGATTTGATTCTTGAAGAGAAAGCTGATCTGGCTTGTATAACTGAGACCTGGCTGGGCCCGGAGGAAGGTGTTCCCTTCTCAGAAATCTGCCCACTGGGTTATCGAGCATGGCATCACCTAGACCTCAGGATTGTGTGTGTGTGTGGCTGTTATCAGAGAATCTGGCAGTCTCCAGGGGCCTTTTTCTTAGATTGAGCTGAAGGGATCAGGTGGGATTGCTGCTGCTGTACCAGCCTCCCTGCTGTGTGGCAGCTTCCCTACCTGGGTTCCTGGACATCACCGCAGGGCTGGCGGTGAAGTTCCCCAGGTTATACTTCTGGGGAACCTGCCATTCGTGGTGGTGGGATTGGAGGTAGCCAGGGATTTTGTGGAACCCATGACTTCCATGGGCCTGTCCCAGGTTATCAAGGGCCCAACTAAGAAAGGGCCACACATCCGATTTGGCGTTCTTGTCACAGCAGTACCTATGTGGTCTAGAATAGGTAAACTTGTCTTTGGTCCCCCTGCCACGATCGGGTGGCAATGAGTTTCTCGAGAGCTGTAACCCCTCCCTGTAGAGAGGCAGGGCTTATTAGATTGGTCTGGCCCTAGTGACTACTGGACTAGATGGATTTCCAGAAGGAACTGGGGGTTATAACTGCAGATCTTTTGCGCAGTCCGGCTGAGCTCTTAGTCACTCTTTGGAATAGGAAGGTGACTGAGGCTCTGGATAGGATTGTGCCCATGTGACCTATCCTCACCTGTAGAGCTCTCTCTCCTCCGTGGTATAAAGAGGAACAGAGACCGATGAAACTGATGAAAACACATCTAGAGTGTTGCTGGTGGAAGACAAAGGATGTTCTCGGTCGAACACGGATAAGAGCTGCTATTAAGGCCTACCGGGTGGTGACTCATGCAGCGAAGTGTAAATACTTCTTCGCACTAATTGTGACTGCAGATAATTGACCAGTGACCCTCTTTAAGGTGAATCATCTCCTCCTATGGAAGTGTTGTGATCCGCCAGCAGCCTGCGGAGCTGGCAATGGACAGCGATGAGGCTGAGATGAGGCCAGGGCCATCAGGGAGTGAGGTGCGGACTCCAGAGCTTCCAGAGAGTGATAGTAGTGAGGCAGAGGAACAGCAGGAGCCTGTTCCTAATGCACACATTAGAAGAGCTGCCAGAAGGCAAGAGCAGCTCAAGCAAAAAGGACGAGTAAGGCCCCTCCCATAAGGCTTAAAACAGACCAGTAACGATGTTTGGGCTTTGCCAGAAAACAACGTTGGTAGCTGTGTCTTCTGCGTCTACGTCTTGCATATATTTTGGTGACGTCTGAACATTTGCCAAGAAAGGCCTTTGGCAGTTTGCCTAATTGGACCAAGGTTTGCGATAGGACTGAGGAATTTGTGTTGGGAGGAATTTGTTTTAATTTAGTTGAACTACGCTGGAAATGAAGTAATTCTCAGCTGTTTGAATAAAGTTTGTTTTTTCATGGACCGAGTTTCCTACTACCTACTTGGGCCTGGGTCACAACAGGAAGGAAGAGACTGAGGTCCATCTGAAGGGGGCACGCTGAGGAATTTGCAGATTTTCTGGAAGACAAAATTGCTTGATTGTTCCCAGTTGGATGCCGGCATGGTTGCTGGTCTGGTGGAGGCCCCTGGGGCAGGTTCTTGCCATGTTATCTGGGAAGGGTTTGACTGTTGCTCCTGAGGAAGCAGACAGGATTCTAGGGAGTATGCGCACAAGCACCTGTATTTTAGATCCATGTCCCTATGGACTTGTGAAAGGTTCCCGGGAGGTGACAGACAGGCGGGTGGACTTACGGGAGGGGGTAGTGCCCCAGCACTTTAAGGAGGCTGTGGTCTGTCCTCTTCTCAAGAGGCCATTGCTGGATTCCATCCTGTTGGATAATTTCTGACCTGTCTCCAATCTTTTTGGGGAAGGTGGTTGAGAAGGTGATTGCAATGGATGATCTAGATTACTACCAATCAGGATTCAGGCCTGGATATGGGACAGAAATGCCATCGGTCGCACTTTTTGATGATCTCTGGCGGGAGTGGGATAGTGCATCCATCCTTGCTCTACTTGACCTCTTGGCGCTTTGGATACTATCAACCGTGGAGTTGGGAGTTGGAGGCTTTGTGCTGTCCTGGTTCACTTCCTTCCTCTGCAGCAGCTCTCAGCCGGTGTTAACAGGAGCTGAGAGATCTAGCCCCAAGACTCTCTATTTTATTTTTATTTATTTTTATTTGTCAAGAACGGATTAGGTTATAAGTATAAACATGGATTGGATACATAAAATAGATACAAATAGAGGAAACATTAGGACAGGGACAGTAGGCACGCTGGTGCTCTTATGCACACCCCTTACAGACCTCTTAGGAATGTGGAATCAACAGTATACAGTCTTAGGTTAAAATTTTTGGGATTTTGGGATGAAACCACAGAGTCAGGTAGTGCATTCCAGGCATTGCCCCTCTGTTGCTGAAGTCATATTTTCTGCAATCAAGATTGGAGCGGTCTGCCTTAAGATTGTGTCTATTGTGTGCTCGTGTACTGTTGTGGTTGAAGCTGAAGTAGTCATTGACAAAGTTAAGACATTGTAACAGATAATTTTATGAGCTACGCTTAGGTCGCACCGAAGGCCGCATAGTTCTAAGTTTTCTAAGCCCAGAATTTCAAGTCTGGTGGCAAAAGGTATTCTGTTGCGAGCAGAAGGTGGAGGACTTTTCTTGTGAAACATTTCTGGACGCGTTCAATTGTATTAATGTCCGATATGTAGTTCGGGTTCTCTCTGCTCCTATTCAACATCCATATAAAGCCGTTGGGTGAGATCATCCGTCACCACGGACTGAAATATCAATATGCTGATGATACTCAGCCATATATCATATCTCGTGGTGAGTGAAGTGATGCCATGACCTCCCTCTCACAGTGCCTGGAGGCTGTTAGGGGCTGAATGGGGAGCAACTAAACCCTGGCAGGCTCTGGGTTTGGGATTCTTTGGTCTTGGATGGGATGGTACTACCCCAGAAAGATCCAGTGTATAATCAGTGGGTTCTCCCCAATTCATGACTCCTGTTCAAAGAGCAGGTGCCAGTCATGAGCAGGAGGGTCTTTGTGCAACTGCGGGTTGTGCGCCAGTTACACCCTTTCCTGGACCAACAATACCTACTCACGGTCACTCATGCCCTAGTCAACAAGAGTCTTGACTATTCCAACATGCTGTCCTTGAAAAGCATCTTCGGTTGGTGCAAAATGCATTGACCCTCATGGTTTTGTGCAGCCCTCGGTGTGCACATGTGTCACCTCTCCTGTGGAAGCTGCATTGGTTGCTGATTTGCTTTTGGGTGCAATTCGAGGTTCTGGTTGTCCTCTTTAAAGCCCTTCATGGCTTGGGACCAGGTTATCTTTTTTCTTTCTTTCATACCCACCCACATAGTTTATGAACAGAGTATTGGCCCTATCATATACAACTTGTCATATCCAAATACGTTTTACATCGTTACAATTTCAGCCAAAATGTTCTTTTTCCATATTTTTAACACACACACACACACATAATAATAATAATAATAATAATAATTATTATTATTATTATTATTATTATTATTATTATTATTATTATTATTATTATTATTATTATTATACCGCCCTTCTCCCGAAGGACTCAGGGCGGTTAACAGCCAGATAAAATACAATACAATACAATACAATAAAACCAATTAAAAAACTTATTCAATATGGCCAATAATTTAATTATAAAATACATAATTTAAAACCCCATTTAAAATCCAATTTAAAAACCCGTTTTATGCCAGTCCTGCTCGGAAGAATAGATACGTCTTCAGCTCACGGCAAAAGGTCCGGAGGTCAGGAAGTTGACGGAATCCAGGGGGAAGCTCATTCCAGAGGGTAGGTGCCCCCACAGAGAAGGCTCTCCCCCTGGGGGCCGCCAGCCAACATTGTTTGGCTGACGGCACCCTGAGGAGACCCTCTCTATGCAAGCGCACCGGTCTGTGGGAGGCATAATGTCAGGCTACCTCTGATTATAGCTAAGAAAGAAAACACCTTGACTTCATTTGAATTAAAGACAAGTACTTTTACTAGCTACAGTCATGATGGCAGCGTATAGAGTTGGATCTGAAACAGAATAAGGCTAACACATCATATCCCCCCCAATTGTCCCTCCTCCTTCAGGAGGTCAGGCTGGTCTGGTCCAATGCCAACTCCTTCTCGGCCCCTCGTGGTAATCTTCTTCCACAGGTCTCTAGTTGTCAGTCATTCGAGGAATGCAGTTTCAGTTGGGAAAAACCCGCGTTATTCATCCTCAGCCGTTAATCCCCCCCCCACAAGGTTATGTCAGCCGACACTCACAACAGGCTCCCCTCCCCCACCCTGCACAGTGACACGATACATCCGATTCCTACAATCGTTAGACAATACAGCACAAACACTTCACACTCTATCCACTGCTATAAACTACTCAAAAGTATACGAAGATTAGAGCGGAGGCTGACATTCCGCCCTCCTGCAACAAGGACGCCAGTCCTAGAAAGGAAAAAGAGAAGTTAGGGTTTGTCAGGATATTTTTATAGAATTGTGCTATTTTTTTCGAAGTCGAACATTTTCTTTGTTTACCCATTCAGCTTGGGATAAGGGAAGTGTTTCCAAGCAAATAGATATTGAATTTTATTTCTATGTTTCTGAATCTAATATTTCTTTAATTTCAAAATGCTGTTCTCCTCTATGAGAATAGGTATAGGAGGGGTATGGTTGCAGAAGAGTGGAAGTATGCTCTGGTTTTACCAAGCCCACATGGAAAACGAGGTGAATTCGCGTAAGTGTTTTTGGCAAGTCCAGTTGTACAGTCACGGGGTTGATGATTTTCACTATGGAGAAAGGTCCCTCATATTTGGGTCCAAGTTTTTTAGATTTTTGGGTGGTTTGAAGATATTTTGTGGAAAGGTAAACTTATCACCCACTTTGTATTTGTTCTCAGGGATCTTTTCTTATCTGCTTGTTGTTTATGTGCACGGTGAGCATCGTCAATTGCCTTGCATAGTCATTTTCCAGGTGCTTTGTATTTGATCTATCCATTCTGACAAAGAGGAAACTGTGGTTTCTTCTTTGGAAGTTCAGAGATAGGTACAAAATCTTGACCTGAAGCTATTTTAAAAGGAGTAAATCCGTGCTACTATGAACTGAGTTGTTATAGGCAACCTCAGCGAAGGTAAGAGGTCTGCCCAATTGTCCTGCTGGTAATTAATATAACAACGTAAATATTGTTCTAGTACAGAGTTCGAACGCTCACAACTTCCATTAGTCTGGGGATGATGGAGGAGCTTAATCTCTGGAGCCAATAAGTCGAAAATTCTTTCCAAAAGTGAGAAGTGAATTGAACTCCTCGATCTGAAATAATGCGGTCAGGAACTCCGTGGAGTCTATAAATGTGTTGTACAAACAATTTTGCTAGGGTCTTTGAGGAGGGTATTTTGAACATGGAATAAAATGGACTTGTTTGGAGAAAAGGTCAGTTACAACCCATATAACTGTATTGCCTGCGCTTTCAGGTAGTTCCACTATGAAATCCATGGATATTTCTTTCCATGGGGTTCCTGGCCTGGCTACCGTTGTAGTAGTCCAGGAGGCTTTCCAGGAGGTCTTTTGACAATGCAAATAGGGCAACTTGCTACATATGCTTGTACATCCTTTTTAAGACTTGGCCACCAGAATTGTCTTTTAAGAAGATGTAAGGTTTTACAAATCCAAAGTGTCCTGCCATTTTGGCATCATGGCAACGTAGTAGGATGGTTTCTCTGAGTGATAGAGGAACATATAGTTTTGTTCCAATCCAAGCTAGTCCATCACGGAGTGTGCATTCATGGAATGCGCTAAGTACCAGTCATCGGTGTTTAAAGCTTCTTTAAATGACTTGGTTAGTTCATCTGGGAGGGGACTCAGTTTGGAGTGGCTTTAGTTATAGCTGGGGCTGCCAACTGTTGCGGGAAGTATTGGCTGAACCACCTCGAGCGAGTGCAATTGTATTGGGGCAACCGTGAGAGAGCATCTGCTAAAGTTTTTCCTCCCGGAATGTAATGTAAGGTGAAATTAAACGGTTAAAATATTGAGCCCAGCGGCTTGTTTAGGTGAAAGTTTTCTAGGAGTTTTAGGGCCTCTAGATTTTGTGGTCAGTCCAAACTTCAAACGGATGATTTGAACCTTCTAAGAAATGTCTCCATGTCGTAGAGCCCAATGAACTGCAAATGCTTCCTTTTCCCAAATAGCCCATCGCCTTTCAGTTTCAGTCAATTTCAGAAGTGAAAGCACAGGGTTGTAGTTTACCATCAGGATTGTTTTGGAGCAAACGCCCGACTGCTACATCACTGGCATCTGCTTGTATTACAAAGGAACATTCATGTCGGGGTGTTTCAAAATTGGTTCGGCAGCAAAGAGTCGTTTCAATTTTTCAAATGCTGCTTGACATTCCATTGTCCATTTGACGCGCAGTGATGGTTTGGGTTTAGTGTCTCCTTTAGTTTTTAGGAGGTTGGTGATTGGCAAAGCAATTTGAGCAAAGGAGGGATGAATTGACGGTAGAAATTTGCGAATCCTAAAAACTTTGCAGCTGTTTGCAGCGTGGGCCCCATTCCAAAACAGCTTTCACCTTTTCTGGATCCATTTCCAATCCATCCGCTGAAATGCGATACCCTAAGTAGTCTATTTTAGTTTGATGGAAATCACATTTGGATAGCTTGCAATACAGTTCAGCAGATAATAACTTTTTGAGAACTGCTCTTACTAGTTTAATATGTTCTTCCATAGTTTCTGTATAGATGAGTATGTCGTCAAGGTAGACAAGAACCCCTTTGAACAAATGCTGATGGAGTATTTCATTTATCAGTTGCATAAAAACTGCAGGCGCCCCCTGTAGACCAAAAGGCAGTACTAAACTGGAAACACCCTAGTGGACAGTTGAAAGCGGTTTTCCATTCATCCCCTCCTTTATACGGACTCTGTAGTAAGCTTCGCAGGTCCAATTTGGTGAAGAACTTCCTTCGCTAAGTGTGCTAACATATCTTTCATGAGCGGCATGGGGTATATGTTTTCAAGACACGCGTTTAAATTTCTATAGTCAACTATCAGAGCGAAATGAGCCATCTTTCTTTTCCCGGAACATCACAGGTGCGCCACGGAGGCCTAGCTGGTTGGATAAAGCCCCGCCTAGGTTTTTGTCTATGAATTCGAGCTCTCCCAATTCCTTCTGGGTCATGGGGTAAGCTTTTGGTTTTGGAAGTTTTACCCCGGTAGGATGTCGATGGCACAATCAATAGGCCTATGGGGAGTAACGCCTGATGCTTTCTCACTAAAGACTTCCGCAGGTCCCAGTATTCTTAGGTATCCTTTCTTCCCCATCTATCCGCTCAACCATTGCCCCCACTTATCTTGGAGCATGGCCATAGTCTGACTCTTCTTGATCCCCTTTTCCTCCTTTTAACGCCTTGAGCGGAACCGTAAGACTCCTCTCCAGTTAATATGGGGTTCCATTTACGCAACCATGACAGTCCTAGTACCAAAGGTTGGTCCATTCCAGGGGCTACTATGAAGTTTAAAATCTCGCGATGGTCTCCAATTTCCATTTCTATGGGTTCTGTCACGAAATGGCGGGTCCTCCCCTGCCACACTGCCATCCAACTGGGCAAATGCTATGGGCCTGCTTAGGGTTCTCAACCTTAGTTCCATTTTTTCTACTAGTTCGACTGATCATGCATCTAGTACATCCCGAATCTAATAATGCTAACATTTCCCTTGTTGCCCGAGAGGAACATGCAGGTTAACTGGAATGTCCAAGGCCCCGTGCCCAACTCACCAGAAAGTCTTCGCCGGACTCGTGGTTTTGCTGTCATCAGTCGGTCGACGTCATGTCCTCCTGGATGGGCGTTCTTCTTGGCAATGCCGCCTCCACTTTGGCCGGTTTCGCCTTAGCAGTTGGTTTCACTGCTTCCTTCACCACCAGGGGTCGTTGGAACCAACTTCACTGACAGTCGGCTGCTGATGGCCTCTTTTCCACATCTGTAGCACGTCGATCGCTGTCTCTCCTCTGGTCTAGGCGTGTCCCTTGGGGCCACCCAGGAGAATGGGCCGGATGGCCTCCAGTGCGCTGTCTGCTGCCGGTCCTTCGCTAGTTCAATTTCCATCTCTGCTGCCAGGGTATACCAGCCATACAATGTAGTTGGAGACGCTCGTGCCCGGCACAGTTCATAGAGATCTCCATTCAGGCCCTCTTTGTAAAAGTCGACCAGGATCACCTCCGACCACCCTCTCATCAAGGGGACTAGATCACTGAATTCCTGGGTATAATCAGCCACCGGTCTCCTCCCTTGCCTGATGGTTTTCATTCGACCTTTGGCCTTCTGCTCCGCCAGGGGGTCCTCAAACCTCCTCCTTAGTGCCGTAATAAAATGCTCGTAATTTTGCAGTAGGGGGGAGTGGTTTTTATACAGCGACACAAACCATGCAGCTGCTCTTCCGGTCAAATTGTGGGTCACAGCTCTAACTTGTGCTGCCTGTGACCAATAATCTCCCCCCCAGTCTAACATGTGGTCATTCACTATCGCCAGGAACAATTCCAGCTCCTTCGCATCTCCATCAAATTTTTCTAATATGGGGGGAATTTTTGGCTTTTTCCTTCCCCGCGCAGCCTTGCTTGGTCAGCAGGTGGCGTGACCCACATCCAATTCAGCTTCCTCTGGGAGAGGGTTTGGCTCTGGCTCTTGAAATCTCTGCCCAGGGAATCCTCCAGCTGGCCCCTTGTGTCACCTTCCTCCTCTTCTCCCCCCCCCCAGGAGGCCCGGGTTGGGGTTCCATACCTTTGACGGGCTGCTTGCCTTACTTTCACTTCACGGAAAAGACGCAAGGCTTCCTCTAACTGGAGCTTGTCCTTTATCTCTTGCTCTCCTGCCAATCCGAAGCCTAAACTTCTTTTTCTTCCTTTTGTCACTCCAGAGGAAGCTCTTCTGTGTCTGGTTTCCAACTTTTATCTTCCAGCTGTAGTTGTTCCATCCACCGATCTCTGCAATCTTCCAGCTCAGGGTTAAAAGTGGCAGCAGAATTCCTCCGGACGCCTCCCGATTCAGCCAGCGACTGGCTCTCCTCACATTTTTAAACTCTCCTCCCTCGGTATTGCGGGTTGCAATCCTGGTTAGAAGACATGCTGTGAGATCCAACTTAATGTCAGGCTACCTCTGATTATAGCTAAGAAAGAAAACACCTTGACTTCATTTGAATTAAAGACAAGTACTTTTACTAGCTACAGTCATGATGGCAGCGTATAGAGTTGGATCTGAAACAGAATAAGGCTAACACATCATATCCCCCCCAATTGTCCCTCCTCCTTCAGGAGGTCAGGCTGGTCTGGTCCAATGCCAACTCCTTCTCGGCCCCTCGTGGTAATCTTCTTCCACAGGTCTCTAGTTGTCAGTCATTCGAGGAATGCAGTTTCAGTTAGGAAAAACCCGCGTTATTCATCCTCAGCCGTTAATCCCCCCCCCACAAGGTTATGTCAGCCGACACTCATAATAGGCTCCCTTCCCCTACCCTGTACAGTGATATGATACATCTGATTCCTATAATTGTTAGATAATACAGCATAAACATTTCACATTCTATCTACTGTTATAAACTATTCAAAAGTATACGAAGATTAGAGCGGAGGCTGACACATATGATGACAGAAGGCGGTCCCGTAAATACCCCGGTCCTAAGCCATGGAGCGCTTTAAAGGTGGTAACCAGCACCTTGAAGTGCACCCGGAAGACCACAGGCAGCCAGTGCAGCTTGCGCAGGATAGGTGTTATATGAGAGCCACGAGTGGCTCCCTCTATCACCCATGAAGCTGCATTCTGGACCAACTGAGCCTCGGGTGCTCCTCAAGGAAGCCATGTAGAGAGCATTGCAGTAGTCCAGGCAAGCGGGGCATGAGTGACTGTGCATAGGGAATCCGGCGCAACTGGTGGACCAGGCGGACCTGGTAAAAGCTCTCCTAGAGACGGTCACAAATGATCTTCAAAAGACAACCATCCATCCAGGAGAACGCCAAGATTGCTCACTCTCCATTGGGGCCAACGATTCGCCTCCAACAGTCAGCAGCGGTTGCAGATGACTGTACCGGGATGCTGGCATCCACAGCCACTCAGTCTTGGAGGGGTTGAGTTTGAGCCTGTTTCTCCCCATCCAGACCCGCACGGCCTCCAGACACCGGGACAACACTTCGACAGCTTCATTGGGGTGGTCAGGGGTGGAAATGTACAGCTGAGTGTCATCAGCGTACAGTTGATATCTCACCCCAAAACCACTGATGACCTCACCCAGTGGCTTCATATAGATGTTGAACAGGAGAGGCGAGAGAACCGACCTCTGTGGCATTAATTAATGGCATTAATCTTATCTTAATAGTTCTATACTTCTATAAACAACATCTTCTTCTGCCCTCGAATTCTAATTTCTCCATTTTTAATCATATATATTTTCTTTTAACTTTCATAGTAATTCATTCTTCATCCTGATAAGTTTAAACATGTTCGGGGTTGCCTTTCTTCCATTTTATCTTTTTTGTTTTACAGCAATCCTCCTTCTCCTCTTGTCTTTCCTTCTTTCCTTCTTTTATCCTTCTTACTTTCTTCATTCCTCCTCTCCTACTCCTCTACTTCCCATTTATTTCGTCCATCACAGTAGATTGTGTAACCCAAAGTCAAGCTTGGCCAGATCAGGTAGTTTAGTAAGTGGATCTTTTTTCCTTTGTTAATTCCTTGAGAATTGCCACTTCTCTTTCTCTCTCTCTCTCTCTCTCTTTCATACACACACACACACACACACACACACACACACACACACACACACACATATGTAGGTCTTTGGTTATTCGGGTTTTCTCCCGCGTAAAATTGGAAGTGTCTTGGCGACGCTTCATTTAAGTCTCATTCACACCTTCAGGCTTCAGCCGTGTTCTGGGAGCAATGTGTGATTGCAGCTGTTTCTTCCTTTTTAACTGCTAGTGAGGGTTTGAACTGATTGGGTGGGAGTTTGGCTGTGCTCTGATTGGATGGGGGTTTTTTTGTGCTCTGATTGGCTGGGGGTGTGTCCTGTTTGGGTGGGGGCTTGGTTGTGCTCAGATTAGTCTGAGTTGCAGGGGGATTTGAGCTGGTGAGCTGCACTGCTGCTGTTTGGCTTTGTGTTCGTGGTCGTGCTACATCTTCGTAGTGGGTGTCAGTCTGCTGCATGTATGGATTGGAGGGGTTTGAAATGGCTAATGTTGCAGCTGCGGTCTGGCTTCTGGTTCTTGGTCGTGCTTCCTGATCAGTGTGGGTTTGGGTCTGCTTTCTGGGTGGATGTGTGGTGGTGACATCCTGTGTGGACCTCGTGAGTGTGGGTCTGGTGTCATTCCTTGTGTTAAGGACTCATTTGTCAATAAGGGTGGGTTTCCAAATGGCTGGTAGGCGGGAGGTATCATCTCGTTTGTTCATGCTGTGTGGGCGTTTTTCTATCTCGATGGCTTCTCTGATTATTCTGTTGTTAAAGTGTTCAGTTTTGGCGATAGTTCTGGTCTTTTTAAAGTCAATATCGTGTGCTGTGGCTTTAAGGTGTTGGACCAGGGAAGAAGTTGGTTCCTCTTTTTTGACTGAGTTCTAGTGTTCTTCAATGCGTGCACTTATTCTTCTGTTGGTTTGTCCGATGTATGTGGTGGGGCAGGCGGTGCATGGGATTTCATATACTCCTTGATTTTCTAACTCAATTTTGTCTTTGGGGTTTCTTAGGATGGTGGATATTTTTTGGTTTGTGCAGAATGCTGTCTTGATGTTATGTTTGTGGAGGATCTTGCTGATTCTGTCTGTGGTGCCTTTTATATATGGGAGGAGGGCTATGCCGTTTTCTTGTTCTCTGTCTTGGGTTTTAGTGGGGGGTTCTTTTTGGATTAGTTTGGTAATCTTATTTCTCTGGAATCCATTGGATGTTAGTATGTTTGTGAGAGTGTGTAGTTCGGTTTTTAGGTGTTGTTCGTCAGCTAAGCGTTTTGTTCTAGAGATGAGTGTCTTGGCTACGGAGTTGATCTGTGCTGGGTGGTGGTGTGAGAGTGCGTGCAGATAGCGGTTTGTGTGTGTTTTCTTCTGGTAGATGGTGTGTCCTAGGGAACCATTGGGTTTCTTGTAGACTAAGACATCTAGGAAGGGAAGTTGGTTGTTAACTTCTGTTTCCATGGTGAACTGTATTTTGGGGTGTAGGCTATTGAGGTGTGTGAGGAAGTTGTCAAGTTTTTCTTTCCCGTGTGGCCAGATTATGAAGGGGTCATCTACGTATCTGAGCCAGAGTTTGGGTTTGTGATCAGATTTTTCTAGTGCTTGGGTTTCAAAGTGTTCCATGTAGAGGTTGGCAATGACAGGTGAGAGGGGTGATCCCATGGGTGCGCCTTCTATTTGTTTGTATTTTTGTCCGTTATAGATGAAGTATGTGTTGGATAGGCAGTGGTTGGTCAGATCTAGGATGTGCTTGGGGGGGTTATATTTGTTTTGGATAGCTGTCAAGGCTTCTTTGATTGGCACTTGGGTGAAGAGGGATATGACATCAAAGCTCACGAGTAGGTCGCTGGGCTGTAAGTTTTGTTTCTTTATGATATCTTTGGTCTGGAATGGGTTTTTACGTGAGGCGATGGATTCTGCATAGGGCTGTAGTTGTTTGGCGAGAAATTTGGCTAGGTTTTGTAGAGGTGAGCCTATGGAGCTGACTATGGGTCTGAGTGGGGGTTCCTTCTTTGTGTATCTTGGGACGCCAGAGAGCTTAGGGCATCTGGATGATTTCTCTCTGGGAATGATTCTTTGTTGGATTTCTTCGCTGATGGGAAGGCTTTTATTTTGGATCTAGTGGTTTTTCTAGGTAGGTGGTGGGGTCTGTTTTAGGGGCTTGTATGCAGGGTCTTGGAGTAGGTTGGTTAATTTGGTTTGGTAATCAGATGTGTTCATAACCACCGTCGTTCCCTTGTCTGCTGGTAGGATTATTATGCTGGTCTTTTTCAGGTTAAGTAGTGCTGTCTGTTCCTCTTTGGGTAAGTTGCTTTTGGGTGGCTTGCTGCTGCAGAGGATGTTGGTGATTTCAAGTCTGATTTTGTTAGCGTCATCGGGGTTGAAATAGTTTTGTGCTTCCTTGGAGGAATGAGTAGTAGATAACAGATAAGAAATTATATCATATGACCATCAGGTTTCTGCACTATAATGACTCACCAAGACAATTGTGTCCATCTTCAGCCAACATGAAGCCATCATAACACATACACCTGTAGTTCCCTGGAATATTGATGCATTCATGTACACAGCCATTGTAGAAGTCATTCACATTCATCAATATCTGAAAACAAGAAAAAAGAAGGAAAAAAACCTAGTGCCAGGTATATAATACCAAATTTAACAGAAATCAGTGTTGATTAATATTGTAAAATTAATGCTAAAATACTTTTATAAAGTTTTATGTTTTATTCTGTATTTTGATATGTCCATGGGT